>NC_079191.1:416990069-417222569 GCF_029499605.1 Hyla sarda
AAAAGTACCACCAACCCCCCTATCATATCCGGTGTTAATTGTATCTCATCTAACCTTTCCCACTACATCAACCTACTTCTGCAGAAAAATTTCACCAACTTAAAATCATATCTCAAAGATACCACAGACTTTATCAAATCCATTCTATAGGTAGGATGGAAACCAGATTACCTCCTTGTCACAATGGACATAACATCACTCTATACTGTAATTAACATGAAGCAGAAATAAATGCTCTCACATTTCATTACAAATGACCCTTTAATGCCTGCAGCTCAGGTGGATTTCGTACTACAGGGACTCCGCTTCATACTCACACATAATTATTTTGAGTTCATGGGCCAATTGTATACACAGCACACCGAGACCGCCATGGGGTCCACGGTGGCCCCAAGTTTCGCCAACCTTTTTGTGGGGCTTTTTGAGGAGGTTTACGTATATTCCCATCACCTATTTCTTAATTGCATATTCTACAGATGTTATATAGATGATATCTTTATTCTTTGGAAGGGTGACAGGTCCAGTTTTGAGGACTTTATCACACATTTAAATTACAATGACTGGTCTTTACACTTTACTCACACTGAAGCAGGAATAAATGCTGTCTCACATTTCATTACAAATGACCCTTTGATGCCTGCAGCTCAGGTGGATTTCGTACTACAGGGACTCCGCTTCATACTCACACATAATTATTTTTAGTTCATGGGCCAATTGTATATACAGCACACCGGGACCGCCATGGGGTCCACGGTGGCCCCAAGTTTTGCCAACCTTTTTGTGGGGCTTTTTGAGGAGGTTTACGTATATTCCCATTACCTATTTCTTAATTGCATATTCTACAGACGTTATATAGATGATATCTTTATTGTTTGGAAGGGTGACAGGTCCAGTTTTGAGGACTTTATCACACATTTAAATTCCATTCACTGGTCTTTACACTTTACTCACACTGTTTATACTAATAACGCTGAATTCTTGGATGTACTGTTATCGCATTACAATTGCTCACTCCACACAAAAACGTATTTTAAACCCATCGGCAGCAATAGTTATCTGAGTTTTGATAGTGGTAATATAATGTGCCCTACAGACAGTTCAAGAGAATCAGGAGGAACTGCACGAGAGACAGTGACTATATCTCCCAGAGTAACATCCTGAAGGCCTGTTTTAAAGTGAAAAGCCATCCCCGCTCTCTGGTACAGTCTTCCTACACTAGGACTCTCTCCCTCAGCCAGGATTCTTGCCTACTCCCGAAACCTGAGCCACTTACCACTAATACAGACCGTTCATCCAACTTTATTACCACCTTCAGCAGGGAACACAAGGACATTAGGAAAATATCGAAACATTGGTTGGTCCTTTTGCGAGATCCTTATCTCAGTGGTATCCTTCCACCCAACCCTTCTCTTAAGTTTCGTAGGGCACATACCCTACGGAATTTGATCACTTCCAGTAAACTTAGGTCTACATCCCAACAGTCTAACCCATCCGTGCTTTTGGACATCAATGGAAGTTTCAGGCGTGGGTTGTCACACTGTAAATGCTGCTCACTTATCTACTCATCTACTGTTACCGAGGAAACCTTTTCGATTAAGTAATTTCTCAATTGTGGATCACAGTATATTGTTTACCTACTTTAATGTCCCTGCAACAAACAGTATGTGGGTAAAACTATACAGTGCTTCAGGGAATGTTTGAACAAGCACCTCAGCAACACAGTACACGGCTTTCTTTTGCACAGTGTTTTGCGCCATATGACAGAATACCACCATGGAGATTTTAGTTCAATTCAGGCTACCCCCATCAAACACATTGCTAAAGATGTAAACCAGAGATATAACACCCTGAGAAGTCGCAAAAACTTTTGAATTCATACCCTCCGCACTTTTTCGGCCGTATGTGGTTTCCCGACCGCAGGCAAAGACGTGGTTGACCACGTTTTTTGCCTGCGGTCGGGAAACCACATACGGCCGAAAACGCAGCCGACCGGAGGCTGTGGTTCACTCCGGTCGGCTCATAGACATACATTAACTACGGTTCCCGAATACGGCTGAGTGCGGGCGCAGCGATTAAGTGCCGCCCACCCATCCTCCCAGCCGTATACGGGAACCGTAGTTACAAACCGTAGTGTGAACCCACCCTAACCCCGCATGTGGGTTGATATGCAAGTTTTAAACTTGCCCCAAGGTGAGCAGCCACTACCTAGGGGTTTTACATAGCCCACCTCCTCCTTCTGCTAACTGCCTAAATGGTATTACACGAGGTGCCCCCTCTGATCTCCTGTCTTTTTCTTCCACTTACAGATATCCCACCCTACAAAAGAATCTAGAAGACACCTTTGCAGAATACAACACCCTCTATAGCTTTGTAAATTACTGAATGGCTACCTCCATGTTGGCTCCTGCACCCCACCCATCTTATAAGGTGCTGGATGTTCCAGACCTTACAAGCCTGGTAATCGATTGCACAGAGGCACATTCACAATGTAGGGTCCGTCCCAATGAAGTCAACTTATTGCGGTGGGATGGTCCAAACTATTTGGCCAAATGGTGAGCAAAGTACCTACATTTTTTCATTTTTTGCATTGTAGCAATATAGCATTTCATGTTTTATCTGCATCTTTATGCTAGCAGTGTGCTGCTGTATTCTCCTGTTTTTGTAAATTACCGTCTATGATTGAATCTGGACTACAACTGCAGTATACAACACCTTCACCTTCTTGCAATCTTGTGCATGACCCTATGGACCAATCTTTAGACACCAGTGCAGAATAAAACACCAACTCCACTGCAGCTCTGTGAATGACCTTCTAAGGTTTAATCCAGAAAGAAACCTCCTCACCTCCCGACAGCTTGGTGGATGACCCCCCCCCCCCCTTAACTCATGTGCCATTGGAGCATAATACTTGAGAGTCTATAGACAGCAATAAGATAATGTGCCAATGCCTCTCACATCATCCGAGTACATTAAAATAAATGAAAAGCAATACGATTCACAATTTTTATTTCTACAATGCACTAAGAGCTACCATGTGAAATGCTTTAAAAAGTATCAATGCACTTAATCCAAATGATAATGGCAGAATGTCCTGTTCTCATCCGTGCGCTGCTCAATGCCTCATTGTGGGAGATTACATAAGAGGTTAGAGGAGATGATGAGGAGGACGATGAGGATTTAAGGTGGGAAGCTGCAAGTAATTAGAAGACAAATGGTGGAGAAAGTGTCTACGTCAGCCAGTGCCTTCTGCGGGTATATATATCAAAACTTCACACTATTCAATTGTCACGGATCTTCTGTCTGTCGTCTTTCATCTACCGACTTGTTATATGCAAGAGAATAATATTATGTACTGCTTTCATAGAAAACCTGTGTCATGGAGAGATGTTTCCAATTAAAGCGGGGCAGGGGAGTCTTTAAAGAACATCTTTTTTTATTTTTTTTTTATTCTTTTACAGAAGAAAAATGAGCGGCTTTCATCTTACTCCTGACTGTTTCCCTTTTCCTCCTTTCACATATTTTCTTCCCTGGGGATTAGTTGCTTTTAAACAAATCCACTGGCAAATCTTGTCCTACACAAGCAATCTGAGGATAATCAAGAAAAGAAATGACAATTTTGTTCATCAAAAAAGCCATTGTTGTGTCTCTTTAAACACGCGTCTTTGGGTTAAGACAAATTACGGGGGCAGTGCCAGCCGAGAATACGGTAATTGAGTAGATACGTTTTAGGCTGAGATATACAGGGGAGCTGGAAAATTAGCCCTGAGATCTGCCACAATTATCGCTAATGTTTTACCATTTTTCAAAAGAGTATTTTAAGTGAAACTTCGGGCAAATTTTCTTAATTAGTAATATGCTACATCCCAGGGTTGCTCAATTTTACTCTGGTACCAAGTTTCCAAGCTGCCTTTATACTATAAATGATAAGAAATACAAATTACTGCTGCAGGTAACTAACTGTGCACCGCACAAGACTTCCTGCTCTGTCCACCCCCTCACAGGAATAGCTGTCCTCCTGCAGTTTAATCCATCTGTCATTGGTTTTAATGGTTGTGTGTAGGATTATATTTCATGCAGTTTTTACATATGGTTGGGGCGTAACTATAGGGGCTGCAGAGGGTCCAGTTGGGCTGGGCCCTGCAATATAGCAGGCCCACAAGTTCTCTCTTTCATATATGAGTTAACCAATAAAAGAAGAAGCATAATAGCTTGGGACCCTCTTACAAATTTTACACTTTTATGCTGGGGCCCAGTATCTTCAGACTACGCCAATGTATATGGTAGTGATGTCAATATGGCTGGTGCATGTGGGCGGAAAGTCTGAAGGTTAGACGCACTCAGCTCTATCTTATAAAGCTGGATGGGAGTTGCTCAGATAATCAAAAGGTTCTGAAACTTCTAAAGAGGTAGAACAGGGAAGATCACCCACATTTGCTGGTATCCCTCTATGCAGGTGTGGTGACACGGGGTGGTGTTGGTGAAAATCCCTGATCACTTTGGGACGCCAGGGCACCGTTGTCCTATACACTGTCTGAGGTTTGAGACAGCTTCTACTGGACCAGACACGGGGAGCAAAATGAACACACCGACGTCAGGTTACGGATAACTGTCTTTACTGAGCAAATGAAAGTGGAGACAACTGGCCTTTGGTTCGAGAGTGCGGCGTAACTCCTTGGGAGCCCTGTTGCCATTCTGAGACTTGTAGTAGTTGAATTAATTAAGTAGTCCAGCCAATATGCTGTAGCTTTCTACGCAGGAGCATGAACTTCCCACACGCGTGTATTTTCTTGCAGGATGACTAGGATAGAGATAAGAGTAGAAGTAGGTGTGTAGGCCCAGTACGGGAGGTGTTACCCCGTACCCTTGCTGCCCTATCCAGCAGCCTCCCTTCTGTGTCCCCTGGGCCCCTTGTACTTGTTTCCCCACTGTATATGTTTTGCTATGTATTATAATATATAATGTGTTGTTGCTTTAAGAAATGTGCCATGTGCTTGTTACCCAGGAGGTACCAGTGACCAGGTGATCTCAGGGGTTACCTATGGGCTCCCTGCTAGTCTCCCCTATATAAGCCCTGGGTGCAGTTAGCTCACTCTCTCTGAGCTCTGCTCTTGTTGCTGAGGTCCAGTGAAGTCAAGTCGAATCCTAGTGTGTGTGTCCAGAATCATTGGATGCCTCCAATTTGCAGCCACAGTCAATTGCAAGAAAGTTACAGTCATAGCTTTGTCAGTCATCAGTCAAGTCAAGTCAGTCCCTGTCAGCAACTGTCAAGTCAGCATGGCCTGCATTAAATTGTCCAGTCCTACTACAAGTTCCAGCAAGCCCTAAGGTCTCTGAGTCACTGGTCACCTCCATGGGCCCTGGCTGAACTGTATAGACTTTATCATCTGTCTATCCTCAGTAAAGCTACCGTTATCCGTAACTTGGCATCAGAGTCATTATTGCCCCCGTGCCTAGCCCAGGATCCAGCGGTATTGGGTGGTATCGAGGATAAACCAAGCCCTGGCATCACGAATACAAGGGGTTAATGACGTCTGCCCCTAGGGTAACAACATCTGCCCTCATCACACCCCGTTACCACATAAGCCTCTCTGCAAAGCACATGACACACAGCACACCTGAGCCAGCTGTTGCTCGGGAGTCTTGTTGGAACTAGACTGACTAACTCCTCCCCTGCACCTCACTATACAGAGAAGACTTTAGGGTTCTCATTGGCAGGCAGGATCACATGGGCTTCACTGCAAGGTCTCATGGGTTACACTCTTAAAGGTACAATAACATATAAAACATATATATATATATATATATATATATATATATATATACATAGAACAGAATTAATTTAAGAAAAAATATTCTCTGACATTATAGTACATACAACAGTAGTACTCTAGTGGGCCCAACACCTTTTGCTGCCAAGCTGCCCGAGACAGTCCAAAGCCATGTGTGGTGTCCCGGCACTGTTTTTCATACTGTGCCTTAGTTATTAGTCCCCAAAGTTAGAGTCCCTAGGACTGTCGGGTTCACTTCCCTAATTAACCCCTAGTCACCCCTTAGTAACTTGATATTTATAAATATTATCTATATAAATATATGTATATGGTGTTATTCACTTGTTTTAGCGTCGCAGAACCTGCGGGTCATGTGACCCGGTTCACAGAACTCTATGGTTTGCTAAAGGACCTTTGGTGGTTCTAGTCAGGTGATCACCCACAATGCATTGTAATGGTGAGTGACAGCTGATATGGACCAATCCAAAACGGCCAGCCCCTGCCCATATAAGGGAGCTGCGCCATTTTGTCGCGCTCTTGTTCCTGCACTGCCAAGCAAGCAGCATCATTGCTCTTTGGTTGCTGACTCTGGACGAGGTAGGACCTCCACAGCTTTCAAGACAATTACTAGGCCAAAGCCTTGCGGCCTAGGCCTGCGCTGGAGATAGATAGTTCTTACAATTCCCTGCAATCTCCGCAAGATCTCTGGACCTAATCCAACCCCTAAATCCAGCGGATCTATGCAAATACAATCCTCCTAATCTTAAGAGAACTTTCCGGTCCTAAGCAACTGTCAGTCACTGCTGTGCTGTCTATATAGACTCTGTTGTCTGGACTGTTACCGTTACTGCATGTACAGAAAATCTTCAGTAAAGTTCCTGCAAGTTTTAAGTTCAGCACTGCTGTGGACAATCCATTTATTTTACACTCACCTATCGCTCTTGGGAAGGGTGGCGATAGGCCCAGCATCACTACAGAGTTTTAACCCTCACCCTGGCGCCACGAGTGACAACGGTTAAATTAACCCCTCATATATTACAGCAACACCCCAAATCCCCTACACCCCCACCAGGCTACCACACATGGGACAGAAACTGGTGCTGGGACACCACACAGGAGGTGTAGGTTTCGAGGCCCACTGCACTGGGACCCAGCAGTAGAAGTTGTTTGTGCTGGTCCTGGAGAAAACAAAAGGTGTACCAATTTTAAGAAAAGGGGATTAGAAACAGAAGTGTAACCACTAAGATTGCAAGTCAGTCCTGTCCTGTTGCACTGGATCCATTTATTTGAAGTGCCTCACATAAAGGGGTACTCTGCTGCTCAGCGTTAGGAACAAACTGTTCCGAACGCTGGAGCCGGTGTCGGGAGCTCGTGACATCATAGCCCCGCCCCCTCATGACGTCACACCACGCCCACTCAATGCAAGTCTATGGGAGGGGCTTGACGTCTGTGAGGGGGCGAGGCTATGACATCACGAGCTCCCGATGCCGACTCCAGCGTGGTGGAAATTCTAAACCCTATAACTTTTTTTTTTTTTTTTTTTAAGCAAATTCAGGAGTTGCAGTTAGTTACTAACTACAACTCCCAGCATGTCCTGATACAGCCTGTGGCTCAGCAGCTGCCCCAAATAAATTTAAAAAAAACTACAACTCCCAGCATGTTGGACTATATTGTTGTATATAGTATAGGTCAGTGTTTCCCAACCAGGGATGCTTCCAGCTGATGCAAAACTACAACTCCGAGCATGCCCGGACAGCCGTTGACTGTCCGGGCATACTGGGAGTTGTGGTTTTGCAACAGCTGGAGGCACTCTGGTTGGGAAACACTGGTATAGGCTTTACAGTGGTCTCTAAACTGTAGCCCTCCAGATGTTGCAAAACTACAACTCCCAGCATGCCCAGACAGCAGTTTGCTGTTTGGGCATGCTGGGATTTGCAGTTTTGCAACAGCTGGATGCCTACAGTTTGTTGATCTCTGTGCAGTGGTCTCTAAACTGTGGACCTTCAGATCTTGCAAAACTACAACTCCCAGCATGCCCAAACAGCAAACAGCTGTCTAGGCATGCTGGAAGTTGTAGTTTCATACCTCCAGCTGTTTCATAACTACATCTCCCAGTATGCCCGTCGGCGATCAGTACATGCTGGGAGTTGTAGTTTTGCACCAGCTGGAGGCACACTGGTTGGAAAATACTGAGTTAGGTAACAGCACCTAACTGAAGGTTTTCCAACCAGTGTGCCTCCAGCTGTTGCAAGAGTACAACTCCCAGCATGCACGGTCTGTCAGTGCATGCTGGGAGTTGTAGTTTTGCAACAGCTGGAGGTCCCCCCCCCATGTGAATGTACGGGGTACATTCAAACGGACGGATTTACAGTGAGTCTCCTGCTTCAAGTTTGAGCTGCGGCAAATTTTCCGCCGCAGCGAAACTCCTTGTAGGAAACTCACCGTAAACCCCCGCCTGTGCGAATGTACCCTAGACGGGTGGAGGAGTGTTTAATCTAGGGACTGGGGGGAGGGAACCTACAACGTAGAGGGGGATGATAGTGTAGATAGAGAGGGGGGACTTATTAATGTACCTGGGGGTGGAGTGGAGGGAGGGGTTAGAATAGTTAATAGGGATAGGCTTCATAGAAAGAAAAATCATACACCATTGTATTGCATGATGACTAATGACAGAAGTCTGTCCAATAAAACAGAGGAAGGGATATAGTCTATTCAGGAAGGATCGGACAAAATGGAAAGGGGGAGGAGTTTGTCTTTATGTGAAATCGAGTCTGAAGGCCGCACTACGGGAGGATATACGGGAGGGAAACGATAATGTGGAGTCATTATGGGTAGAAATATATGGAGACAAAAATAAAATACAAATTCTGATAGGGTTTTTTTATAAGCCACCAAACATAATGGAAGAGGCAGAAGATCAATTACTGAGGCAAATAAACAAGGCAGCAAATCAGAATGAGGTGATAATAATGGGGGACTTTAACTATCCTGATATAAACTGGGAGACTGAGATCTGTGAATCTCAAATGGTGCAGGGCCCGACCAGAGGGGGGACCCTACTGGACTTAATATTAATCAACAGACCTGACAGAGTAACTAATGTCCAGGTAGAAGGACACCTAGGAAATAGTGATCATAACAGGGACTGTTCCCCAGGACTGGCGCATGGCAAATATGGTGCCAATATTTAAAAAGGGGACAAAAGGTGACCCCGGGAATTATAGACCTGTTAGTTTAACCTCCGTTGTATGTAAATTGTTTGAGGGTTTTCTAAGAGATGCTATTTTGGAGTATCTTGATAAAAATAAACGTATGACCCCACATCAGCATGGCTTTATGAGGGATCGGTCCTGTCAGACTAACCTGATCAGCTTTTATGAGGAGGTGAGCTGCAGACTGGTCCAGGGGCAATCGCTGGATGTCGTATATCTGAATTTTTCCAAAGCATTTGATACGGTGCCACATAAAAGATTGGTGCATAAAATGAGAAGGATTGGGCTGGGGGACAATGTGTGTAAGTGGGTAAGTAACTGGCTCAATGATAGGAAACAGAGGGTGGTTATTAATGGTACTTATTCTGATTGGGTGACTGTTACTAGTGGGGACCACAGGGGTCAGTCTTGGGTCCTGTTCTATTTAATATATTTATTAATACCTTGTAGAGGGGTTGAATAGTAAAGTAACAATCTTTGCAGATGATACTAAACTCTGTAAAGCGGTAAACACTATAGAGGACAGTGCACTGTTACAAAAGGATCTGGATAGGTTGGAGGTTTGGGCTGAGAAGTGGCAGATGAGGTTCAACACTGATAAATGTAAGGTAATGCACATGGGGAGGAAAAATCCGGGCTGGGGTTATGTATTAAATGGGAGAACACTTGGGACAACTGACGTGTAAAAGGATTTAGGAGTCTTAGTTAATAGTAAATTTAGCTGTAGTGACCAGTGTCGGGCAGCTGCTGCCAAGGCAAATAATATCATGGGTGCATCAATAGGGACATAGATGCCCACGACAAGGAAATAATTCTACTGCTGTACAAATCACTAGTCAGACCACACATAGAATACTGTGTACAGTACTGGGCACCAGTGTACAAGAAAGATATAGTGGAGCTGGAGAGGGTTCAAAGACGGGCAACCAGAGTAATACGGGGAATGGGAGGACTACAGTACCCAGAAAGATTATCAGAATTAGGGTTATTTAGTTTAGAAAAAAGAAGGCTTAGGGGAGACCTAATAACTATGTATAAATATGTCAGGGGGCTGTACAGAGATCTCTCCCATGATCTATTCATACCCAGGACTGTATCTATAACAAGGGGGCATCCTCTACGTCTAGAGGAAAGAAGGTTTCTACACCAGCACAGACGGGGATTCTTTACTGTAAGAGCAGTGAGACTGTGGAATTCTCTGCCAGAGGAGGTGGTCATGGTTAATTCTGAAAAAGAGTTCAAATGGGGTCTGGATGCATTTTTGGAGAATAATAACATTACAGGTTATGGATACTAGATTTATAGGCTCAGAAGGTTGATCCAGGGATTTATTCTGATGCCATATTTGGAGTCAGGAGGGAATTTTTACCTCTAGTATGAGGGTTTTTTGCCTTCCCCTGGATCAACTCAGTAGGGACTCATTAGGGATATATGTTGAACTTGATGGACTCTGGTCTTTTTTCAAAAACACTACACTACACTACACTAACAGATAATAAAGGGTAAAACACTACATATACACCCCCTTACACTGTCCCCCCCAATAAAAATGAAAAACGTATCGTGCGGCAGTGTTTCCTAAATGGAGCTTCCAGCTGTTGCAAAACAACCATTTCTCTCAGAATTTCTGGACAGCCATTGACTGTCGAGGCATGCTGGGAGTTTAGCAACAGCTGGAGGCACCCTGTTTTGGAATCACTGGCGTAGAATACCTCTATGTCCACCCCTATGCAAGCCCTAACTTAGTCCTCAAGTGCGCATGGCGCTCACTCACTTCGGAGCCTTGTCGTATTTCAAGGAAACAGTTTAGGGCACATATGGGGCATTTACGTACTCGGGAGAAATTGCACTACAAATTTTGGGGGGCTTTTTCTCCCTTTACCCCTTATGAAAAGGAAAAGTTGGGGTCTACACCAGCTTGTTAGTGTAAATAAATAAAAAATGTTACACTAACATGCTGGTGTTGCCCCATACTTTTTATTTTCATAAGAGGTAAAAGGGAAAAAAAGACCCCCAAATTTGTAACGCAATTTCTCCTGAGTACGGAAATACCCCATATGTGGACGTAAAATGCTCTGCGGACGCACAACAAGGCACAGGAGTGAGAGCGCACTATGTACATTTGAGGCCTAAATTGGTGATTTGCACAGGGGGTGGCTGATTTTACAGCGGTTCTGACATTAACGCAAAAAAAAAACACCCACATGTGACCGCATTTTGTAAACTACACCCCTCACGGAACGTAACAAAGGGTATAGTGAGCCTTAACACCCCACAGGTGTTTGACGAATTTTCGTTAAAGTTGGATGGAAAAAGGGAAAAAAAAATTTCACTAAAATGCTGGTGTTACCCTACATTTTTCATTTTTACAAGGGAAAATAGGAAAAAAGCCCCCCAAAATTTGTAACTTCATTTCTTCTGAGTAAGAACATACCCCATATGTGGATGTAAAGTGCTCTGCGGGTGCACTACAATGCTCAGAAGGGAAGGAGCGCCATTTGGCTTTTGGAGAGAAAATTTGTCTGGAATTGAAGGCCACGTGTGTTTACAAAGCCCCCATGGTGCACAGGTGTCTGACAGATTTTTGGAACAGTGGTCTGTGAAAATGAAAAATTTAATTTTTGCACAGCCCACTGTTCCAAAGATCTGTCAAATGCCAGTGGGGTGTAAATGATCAACTGGTGCAAGAAAGTACAACAGAAAGTACAACAGATTTGTAAATTACTTCTATTAAAACATCTTAATCCTTCCAGTACTTATTAGCCGCTGAACAAGAAATAATTTTCTTTTTAAAACAGAGTTCTCTGCTGAATCACGAGCACAGTGCTCTCTTCTGACATCTCTGTCTATTTTAAAAACTGTCCAGAGTAGGAGAAAATCCCCATAGCAAACATATACTGCTCTGGACAGTTCCTAAAATGGACAGAGATGTCAGCAGAGAGCACTGTGCTCGTGATTCAGCAGAGAGCTCTGTGTTTTGTACTGGAAGGATTAATATTTTTTAATAGAAGTAATTAACAAGTCTATTTAACTTTGTGGCACCAGTTGATTTAAAAAAAAAAAAAACTGGTGTAGTTTCCAAAATGGGGTCACATGTGGGGGGGTCCACTGTTCTGGCACCACGGGGGGGGGGGGGGGGTTGTAAATGCACATGGCCTCTGACTCCCATTCCAAACAAGTTCTCTCTCTAAAAGCTCAATGGCGCTCCTTCTCTTCTGAGCATTGTAGTTCTTGTAGTTCACCAGCAGAGCACTTGACGTCCACACATGGGGTATTTCCGTACTCAGAAGGGATGGGGTTACACATTTTGGAGGGCATTTTCTCCTATTACCCCTTGTAAAAATGTAAAATGTGGGGAAAAAGCTGCATTTTTGTGGGAAATTTTTTTTTTCATTTACACATCCAACTTTAACAAAAAGTTGTCAAACACCTGTGAGGTGTTGAGGCTCCCTGATCTCCTTGTTACGTTCCTTGAGGGATGTAGTTTCCAAAATAGTATGCCATGTGGGTTTTTTTTTTGCTGTTCTGGCACCACAGGGGTTCCTAAATGTGACATGCCCATTTCAGCAAAATTTGCTTTCCAAAAGCCTAATGTGACTCCTTCTCTTCTGAGCATTGTAGTTCGCCCGCAGAGCATTTTACTTCCTAACATGGGGTATTTCCATACTCAGAAGAGATGGGGTTACAAATTTTGGGGGGCATTTTCTCCCATAACCCTTTGTAAAAATGGTAAATTTTGGGGAAAAAACTGCACTTTAGAGGAAAAAATTTTTTTTTCATTTACATATCCGACTTTAACCCCTTAAGGACTCAGCCCATTTTGGCCTTAAGGACTCAGACAATTTAATTTTTACGTTTTCATTTTTTCCTCCTCGCCTTCTAAAAATCATAACTCTTTTATATTTTCATCCACAGACTAGTATGAGGGCTTGTTTTTTGCGCGACCAGTTGTCCTTTGTAATGACATCACTCATTATATCATAAAATGTATGGCGCAACCAAAAAACACTATTTTTGTGGGGAAATTAAAACGAAAAACGCAATTTTGCTAATTTTGGAAGGTTTTGTTTTCACACCGTACAATTTATGGTAAAAGTGACGTGTGTTCTTTATTCTGAGGGTCAATACGATTAAAATGATACCCATTATTATATACTTTTATATTATTGTTGCGCTTAAAAAAAATCACAAACTTTTTAACCAAATTAGTACGTTTATAATCCCTTTATTTTGATGACCTCTAACTTTTTTATTTTTCCGTATAAGCGGCGGTATGAGGGCTCATTTTTTGCGCCATGATCTGTACTTTTTTTTAATACCACATTTGCATATAAAAAACTTTTAATACATTTTTTATAATTTTTTTTTTAATAAAATGTATTAAAAATGTAGGAATTTTGGACTTTTTTTTTTTTTTTTCGTTCACGCCGTTCACCGTACGGGATCATTATCATTTTATTTTAATAGTTCGGACATTTACGCACGCGGCGATACCAAATATGTCTATAAAAAAAATTTACGCTTTTTGGGGGTAAAATAGGAAAAAACGGACGTTTTACTTTTTTTATTGGGGGAGGGGATTTTTCACTTTTTTTTTTACTTTTACTTTTACATTTTTTTACATTTTTTTTTACACTTGAATAGTCCCCATAGGGGACTATTCATAGCAATACCATGATTGCTAATACTGATCTGTTCTATGTATAGGACATAGAACAGATCAGTATTATCGGTCATCTCCTGCTCTGGTCTGCTCGATCACAGACCAGAGCAGGAGATGCCGGGAGCCGCACGGAGGAAGGAGAGGGGACCTCCGTGCAGCGTTATGAATGATCGGATCCCCGCAGCAGCGCTGCGGGCGATCCGATCGTTCATTTAAATCGCGAACCGCCGCAGATGCCGGGATCTGTATTGATCCCAGCACCTGAGGGGTTAATGGCGGACGCCCGCGAGATCGCGGGCGTCGGCCATTGCCGGCGGATCCCTGGCTGCGATCAGCAGCCGGGATCAGCCGCGCATGACACGGGCATCGCTCCGATGCCCGCGGTTATGCTTAGGACATAAATGTACGTCCTGGTGCGTTAAGTACCACCTCACCAGGACGTACATTTACGTCCTGCGTCCTTAAGGGGTTAAGGAAAAGGCTCACTGGACCCCTTGTTATGTGCCTTGGGGGGAGTAGTTTCCAAAATAGTATGCCATTTATTTATGCTGTTCTGGCACCATAGGGGCTTCCTAATTGCAACTTGCCCCCCAAAAACTATTTCAGAAAAATTCACTCTCCAAAATCCCACTGTCACTCCTTCCCTTCTGAGCCCTCTACTGCGCCGCCGAACACTTGACATCCACATATGAGGTATTTCCTTACTTGAGAGAAATTAGGTTACAAATTTTGGGGGGCTTTTTCTCCTATTACCCCATGTACAAATTCAAAAACTGGGTCTAAAAGAACATGCGAGTGTAAAAAATGAAGGTTTTGAATTTTCTCCTTTACTTTGCTGCTATTCCTGTGAAACACCTAAAGGGTTAACACACTTTCTGAATGTCATTTTGAAAACTTTGAGGGGTGCAGTTTCTATAATGGGGTCATTTAGGGGGTATTTCTAATGTGAATTCCCTTCAAATACACTTCAAAATTAGAAAATTGCTGCTGAACTTTGAAGCCCTCTGATGTCTTCCAAAAGTAAAAACATGTCAACTTTATGATACAAACATAAAGTAGACATATTGTATATGTGAATCAATATATCATTTATTTGGAATATTCATTTCCCTTACAAGCAGAGAGCTTACAAGGAATTTTTCACCAAGAAATGGAGTATGGTATTTATAGAGTCATGTATGGTATTTATAGGATCCTGTATGGTATTTATAGAGTCATGTATGGTATTTATAGGATCATGTATGGTATTTATAAGATCATGTATGGTATTTATAGAGTCATGTATGGTATTTTGTAGCATCATGTATGGTATTTATAGGATCATGTATGGTATTTATAGGGTGATGTATGGTATTTATAGGATCATGTATGGTATTTATAGGATCATGTATGGTATTTATAGGATCATGTATGGTATTTATAAGATCATGTATGGTATTTATAGGGTAATGTATGGTATTTATAGGATCCTGTATGATATTTATAGCATCATGTATGGTATTTATAGGATCCTGTATGGTATTTATAGGGTCATGTATGGTATTTATAGGATCCTGTATGGTATTTATAGGATCCTGTATGGTATTTATAGGATCATGTATGGTATTTATAGGATCATGTATTGTATTTATAGGATCCTGTATGGTATTTATAGAGTCATGTATGGTATTTATAGCATCATGTATGGTATTTATAGGATCCTGTATGGTATTTATAGCATCATGTATGGTATTTTGAAGCATCATGTATTTATGCTATATATAGGGTCATGTATGATATTTATAGTGTCATGTATGGTATTTATACCATCATGTATGGTATATATAGGGTCATGTATGGTATTTATAGGATCATGTATGGTATTTATAGGATCCTGTATGGTATTTATAGGATCATGTATGGTATTTATAGGATCATGTATGGTATATATAGGGTCATGTATGGTATTTATAAGATCATGTATGGTATTTATAGAATCATGTATGGTATTTATAGGATCATGTATGGTATTTATAGGATCTTGTATGGTATTTATAGGGTCATGTATGGTATTTATAGAATCACGTATGGTATTTATAAGATCATGAATGGTATTTATAGGATCATGTATGGTATTTATAGAATAATGTATGGTATTTATAGGATCATGTATGGTATTTATAAGATCATGTATGGTATTTATAGAATAATGTATGGTATTTATAGGAACATGTATGGTATTTATAGGATCATGTATGGTATTTATAGGAACATGTATGGTATTTATAGGATCATATATGGTATTTATAGGAACATGTATGGTATTTATAGGGTCATGTATGGTATTTATAAGATCATGTATGGTATTTATAGGATCATGTATGGTATTTATAGGAACATGTATGGTATTAATAGGGTAATGTATGGTTTTTATAGGATCATGTATGGTATTTATAGGAGCATGTATTGTATTGATAAGATCATGTATGGTATTTATAGGAGCATGTATTGTATTGATAAGATCATGTATGGTATTTATAGGGTCATGTATGGTATTTATAGAATCCTGTATGGTATTTATAGGATCATGTATGGTATTTATAGAGTCATGTATGGTATTTATAGGGTCACGTATGGTATTTATAGGGTCATGTATGGTATTTATAGAATCATATATGGAATTTATAGGGTCATGTATGGTATTTATAGGGTCATGTATGGTGTTTTTAGTATCATGTACGGTATTTATAGGGTCATGTTTGGTATTTATAGCATCATGTATGGTATTTATAGGATCATGTATGGTATTTATAGGGTCATGTATGGTATTTTGTAGCATCATGTATGGTATTTATAGGATCATGTATGGTATTTATAGGGTGATGTATGGTATTTATAGGATCATGTATGGTCTTTATAGGATCATGTATGGTATTTATAGGATCATGTATGGTATTTATAGGATCCTGTATGGTATTTATAGGATTGTGTATGGTGTTTATAGGATCATGTATGGTATTCATAGGGCCATGTGTGGTATTTATAGCATCATGTATGGTATTTATTGGGTCATGTATGGTATTTATAGGATCATGTATGGTATTTATAGCATCATGTATGGTATTTACAGGATCATGTATGGTATTTATAGGATCACGTATGGTATTTAAAGGATCATGTATGGTATTTATAGGATCATGTATGGTATTTATAGGATCCTGTATGGTATTTATAGGATCATGTATGGTATTTATAGAGTCATGTATGGTATTTATAGGATCCTGTATGGTCTTTATAGGATCATGTATGCTATATATTGGGTCATGTATGGTATTTATAGGATCCTGTATGGTATTTATAGGATCATGTATGGTATTTATAGGATCCTGTCTGGTATTTATAGGATCATGTATGGTGTTTATAAGATCATGTATGGTATTTATATGATCCTGTATGGTATTTATTGGGTCATGTATGGTATTTATAGGATCATGTATGGTATTTATAGCATCATGTATGGTATTTATAGGATCATGTATGGTATTTATAGGATCCTGTATGGTATTTATAGGATCATGTATGGTATTTATAGGACCCTGTATGGTATTTATAGGATCATGTATGGTATTTATAGAATCCTGTATGGTATTTATAGGATCATGTATGGTATTTATAGGATCATGTATGGTATTTATAGGATCATGTATGGTATTCATAGAGTCATGTATGGTATTTATAGGATCCTATATGGCCTTTATAGAATCATGTATGGTATTTATAGGATCCTGTATGGTATTTATAGGATCATATATGGTATTTATAGGATCATGTATGGTATTTATAGGATCCTGTATGGTATTTTATTATAGAGTCATGTATGGTATTTATAGGATCATATATGGTATCTATAGGATCATGTATGGTATTTATAGGATCATGTATGGTATTTATAGGATCATGTATGGTATTCATAGAGTCATGTATGGTATTTATAGGATCCTATATGGCCTTTATAGAATCATGTATGGTATTTATAGGATCCTGTATGGTATTTATAGGATCATGTATGGTATTTATAGGATCCTGTATGGTATTTATAGAGTCATGTATGGTATTTATAGGATCATGTATGGTATTTAAAGGATCCTGTATGGTATTTATAGAGTCATGTATGGTATTTATAGGATCATGTATGGTATTCATAGAATCATGTATGGTATTTATAGGATCATGTATGGTATTTATAGGATCCTGTATGGCCTTTATAGAATCATGTATGGTATTTATAAGATCCTGTATGGCCTTTATAGAATCATGTATGGTATTTATAGGATCATGTATGGTATCTATAGGATCATGTATGGTATTTATAGGATCCTGTATGGTATTTATAGGATCATGTATGGTATTTATAGGATCATGTATGGTATATAGGGTCATGTATGGTATTTATAGGAACATGTATGGTATTTATAGGATCATGTATGGTATTTATAAGATCCTGTATGGTATTTATAGGATCCTGTATGGTATTTATAGGATCCTGTATGGTATTTATAGGATCATGTATGGTATTTATAGGATCATGTATGGTATTCATAGAGTCGTGTATGGTATTTATAGGATCCTGCATGGTATTTATAAGATCATGTATGGTATTTATAGGATCATGTATGGTATTTATAGAATCATGTATGGTATTTATAGGGTCATGTATGGTATTTATAGGATCATGTATGGTATTTATAAGAACCTGTATGGTATTTATAGGATCCTGTATGATATTTATAGGAACCTGTATGGTATTTATAGCATCATGTATGGTATTTATAGGATCATGTATGGTATTTATAGGATCATGTATGGTATTTATAAGATCCTGTATAGTATTTATAGGATCATGTATGATATTTATAGAATCCTGTATGGTATTTATAGGATCCTGTATAGTATTTATAGGATCCTGTATGGTATTTATAACATCCTGTATAGTATTTATAGGATCATGTATGGTATTTATAGGATCATGTATGGTGTTTATAGGATCATGTATGGTATTTATAGAATATGAACTTCAATGGGAACTGCCATTGGGGGCAGGGCTGGTGCAAGGATTTTTGCCACCCTAGGCAAAAGCTTGCTTTGCCGCCCCCTTGGCTCGCCCTTTGACACGCCTTACCTTACTACTGGGGTGACACACTGTAACAAACCCCTCCTCATGTAATTAGCTTACTATTGGGGTGACACACTGTAACAAACCTCCTCCTCATGCTGCTGGCTGAGCAAGTGGTTCGGATGTTGGTTGTCTAACTTTCTTATGGCAGGCAGAGCGGCTTCCCCATCAAGAGGGCACTCTAGGCAGGTGTCTATTTTGCCTGTAGGTAAAGCCAGCCCTGATTGGGGGAACTGTCTATCTGTTGATACTTGGGTACAGGGGGAACTGTCCTGTACTTCGGCTGTCCGGGCAGGCTGGAAGTTGTAGTTTTGCAACAGCTGGTATGACACTGGTTGGGAAACACTGGTTTATAGAGTTATTGGAGTTGCCATTGGAGTCAATTGGATGGTAATGGAGGCCATTGTTGGCAACATCTCTTTATATGAGGGCGTCGTTGACATAAAAAAAAGTTCTATCTCAGTTCTTCGTCCTGCGCTGTCCCCCATAGGCCTTACCATCTTCTATTAATATATTCCATAGAATACATTATGGAGTGTACTGTGCTGTTTTTAGAGTCAATTGGACGGTAATGGAGGCCATTGTTGGCAACGTCTATTCATATGAGGGCGTCGTTGACATGAAAAAAAGTTCTATCTCAGCTCTTCGTCCTGTGCCGTCCCCCTTAGGCCTTACCATCTTGTATTAATACATTCCATAGAATATATTTTGGAGTGTACTGTGCTGGTGCTCTTATTAGAGTCAATTGGACGGTAATGGATGCCATTGCTACAATATGGCGGCATTGCCTTATTTGAGGGAGACGTTGACATAGAAAAAAGTTCCATCTCAAGTCTACGTCCTACGCCAGACCCCCCCCCCTTAGGCCTTACCCTATTGCATTAATATATTCTATAGAGACCCAACCTGATGCTAGCAAAACATGATAAGTCATCTCCAAGACCGAACCATCAGCCTCCCCCCCCCCCTCCCTATTAGCGACAACTACTCCAAGGTGCAAGACGGACACGGCGGCGCCCGGAAACAGCGTAATCTATGGTGTTCATTACAGCTTTAACATGTGTCTAATGCTTGTTTAGAAGAATAAGCTGGAGGTAATCTTCATTTATGCATGGTCCATTGGCCTTCACAGCTGGAATTTATGGAAGATCACTTCTGGACCCGAAAAGGTTAATTGACATCCCGCTGCGCGGCAGAAACTAAGACGGGCGCCGACACATTTGATGTGAATTGTTATTGGGCTAAATGAGGTTTTCTTTCTATGGAATCGCACTACGAACATGCTGAAAGGGCACTAGTTCACAGTCACTTTCTCTGAAATTACCAAATCTGCTCGGGAAGCCTTCATTAGGATATTAAATACGACTTAATAAGTGAAAGTGATTTGCATGGCTGATAATCGGGCGCATTAATCAGGGCAGCTTCTGGCTCCTATCACAATATGTTTCATGTTCCATTGTAAAGCCTCTTTAATTCTGTAGGGCTTCTTAAGAGGGGGACGCGGGGGGGGGGGGGGACGACGACAAAAAAAAAATGTTACATTTAGAAAGCCATTTTTAAAATCATTTACTTAGCAAAGATCACTATAAATAATGTTCAACTCACTTTGCGGCGCTGTGCATCAATATAATTAATACCGGGAGCCCGTGTTAGACGCCGCACGCAGCAGATGTGTTTCCATTATCAGACTTACACTGCACTTACCCTAATATGAGCCTTTTATTCCCCAGTAAGATTTTTTTTTTTTTTTTTTTTTTGTGCACAACCAAATGTCTGGATTTGGCACATTATTTCCAAAGTCAGGGTTTTAAGGCCGCAATTCTCCTTCTATTTTTGTTTGCAGATTTGCTGTTGCTTCTTTTTTTCTTTTTCTTTTTTTGCCTTTTGCAGTAGTTGAAAATAGGGAAATTTCTCAGTAATTCATGTAAATTATTATGGGAATTATCATAACATAATATGCAAAAATAATAGGAGTGGATCTTTGTAATTATATTGTATTGTCATATTATTATTATTATTGTTATTATTTATTCTATATAATTATCATATTGCATTATTAGGTTACTAATACATTGTTTTACTATTTTACGGGTTTCATTTATTTTATTGCATTATCATATTTTAAAATGATTAGTAGTAGTAGTAGCAGTAGTAGAAGTAGGAGTATGTTGCATTATTAGGTTATTGTCATTTTACTATTTTATGGATTTATTTGCTTATATTGCATTATCATATTTTCTAATTAGTATTATGAGTAGTAGAAGCAGTCGTATGTTAAATTCTTAAAAGAGATACATCATGGAAGAAAACGTATCCCTTATCCAAAGGATAGGGCATAAGTTTTAAATCCCAGGGGGTCCGACCACTGAGACCCGCACAATCTCCTGTTCGGGAACCCGCCTCTCCCTGTGACGGGGAATGTCGACCTCCTCCTTCATGTATCTATATGGGAGAACCGTTCGGCTATCTTCGGCTCTCTCGTAGAGATACAGGGAGGGGGCATGTCGGTCACCTATTCGTGCGGGGATCAACACACTCCGTTGCCGGGGAAAACCGGGGCCCAACGTGCAAGAGATTGTGGGGGGGTCCCAGAGGTTGGACCCCCCCCCCCCCCCCGATCTAAAATGTATCCCTTATCCTTTGGACTGGCGATAAGTTTTCTTCCATGATACTTCTCCCTTAACCCCTTTAGGACCAGGCCAATTTTCACTGTAGGACCAGAGCGTTTTTTGCACATCTGACCACTGTCACTTTAAGAATTAATATCTCTAAAACGCTTTTACCGAATATTCTGATTCTGAGACAGTTTTTTCGTGACATATTCTACTTTTTTATGGTGGTAAATTTTCGGCGTTCTTGCATTCTTTTTTGGTGAAAAATCCCTAAATTTCATGAAAATGTTGAAAATTTAGCATTTTTCTAACTTTGAAGCTCTCTACTTGTAAGGAAAATTGATATTCCAAATAAATTTTATTTTTATTCACAAATACAATATGTCCACTTTATGTTGGCATCATAAAATGGACATATTTTTACTTTTTGAAAAAATTAGAGGGCTTCAAAGTAGAGCAACAATTTTCAAAAAATTCATGAAAATTGCTAAATCTGAGGGGACAGATGTTACAGAACTACAACTCCCAGCATGCCTGGGCGGTCTAGGCATGCTGAGAGTTGTAGTTTGGCAACATCTGGAGGGCTACAGTTTGGGCACCACTGTAACAGTGGTCCCCAAACTGTGACCCTCCAGATGTTGCAAAACTACAACTCCCAGCATGCCCAGACATCTTCCCCGCGACATCCAGGGGTGGGCAGAACGGGGGTTGCCATGGCAACCCACTGTCCTGCTCTGCCATTGGTCAGAATCAGTTCTGACCAATGGCAGGGGTTAGGAGGAGATCACAGCACTGCAACCTCACTCCTACCCTGCAAGATGATCTGGGCTGTCACTGACAGGTCACCATAGACCCAATCAGCCCGGAATAGCAGGAAATCGCATGTCTGAATTAACATGCGATTTTCTGCGATCGCCGACATGGGGGGTCTCAGGACCCCCCTCGGCGTTTGCCTCGGACAACTGCTGAACGATTTCAGCAGGCGTCTGGTTTCGCAACCCGCCCGGCGCGCGGCGGGATGTGAAATTCGCTGGGACGTATGAGTACGTCCCTGGTCCTTAAGGGGTTAAAGGGGTACTCCAGTGGAAAACCTTTTTTTTTTTTTAAATCAACTGGTGCCAGAAAGTTAAACAAATTAGTAAATTACTTCTATTGAAAAAATCTTAATTCTTCCAGTATTTATTAGCTGCTGAATACTACAGAGGAAATTATTTTCTTTTTGGAACACAGAGCTCTCTGCTGAATCACGAGCACAGTGCTCTCTGCTGACATCTCTGTTCATTTTAAGAACTGTCCAGAGTAGGAGAATATCCCCATAGCAAATATATGCTGCTCTGGACAGTTCCTAAAATGGACAGAGATGTCAGCAGAGAGCACTGTGTTCCAAAATGAAAAGAATTTCCTCTGTAGTATTCAGCAGCTAATAAGTACTGGAAGGATTAAGATTTTTTAATAGAAGTAATTTACAAATCTGTTTAACTTTCTGACACCAGTTGATTTAAAAAAAAAAATAATAATAATTTTCCACCGGAGTACCCCTTTAACCTCTTCAGGACGCAGGGCGTATCCATACGCCCGTGGGAATTCCGGTCCCCACCGCTAGCCGGTTGGGGACCGGAGCCGGATGCCTGCTGAAATCGTTCAGCAGGCATCCCAGCATATCGCCCAGGGGGGTCATTATGCCCCCCCATGATGGCCGCAGATCGCTGGACAATTCAGTCCAGCGATCTGCGGCGATTCCGGGTCAATCGGGTCTCCAGTCACTGACGGCCCCGAACAGCCATAGCCAGCAGGGGTGAGGTGGCACTGGTGCCACCTCACGATCGCCCTGATTCGTCGGCCGGTTTACCGGCCGACCAATCAGGGCACCTGCTGCGGGTGTCACTCCCGCAACTCGCTCCGCCCCTCTTCCGCAGGACGTGAGCGGGCAAGGGAAGAAGACCCCAGGTGCTGGGGACCCCGATCCCCGACGTCCCTGTTGGGATCGGGGCCCCAGGAGCGACGGCCGCGGCGAGGGACTGACCTGCAGTGGAGCAGCAGCAGGAGGTGAGTTACAGCCTCCTGCTGTTGCTTAGCAACAGCTCCCAGCATGCAAAAAGGGCATGCTGGAAGCTGTAGTTATGCAACAGCAGGAGGCAGACCACCACAACTCCCAGCATTCCCTTATGGGCATGCTGGGACTTATAGTTTTGCAACAGCTGGAGGCACATTTTTTCTATGGAAAAGTGTACCTTCAGCTGTTGTATAACTACAACTCCCAGCTTGCACAAACAGCTAAAGTGCATGCTGGGAGTTGTAGTGGTGCATCTGCTGGTTGCATAACTACAACTCCCAGCATGCTTGTTGGCTGTCGGTGACTGCTGAGAGTTGTAGTTTTGAAACAGCTGGAGGCACACTGGTCGTGAAACACTGAGTAAGGTCACAAACTCAGTGATACATAACCAGTGTGCCTACAGCTGTTGCAAAACTAAGACTCTAAGCATGTACAGTCTGTCAGCGCATAATGGGAGTTGTAGTTTTGCAACAGCTGGATGTCTGTCCCCCCCCCCCCCCCCCAATGTGAATGTACAGGGTACACTCACATGGGCGGAGGTTTACAGTAAGTATCCGGCTGCAAGTTTGAGCTGTGGCAAATTTTCTGCCGCAGCTCAAACTGCCAGCGAGAAACTACTGTGAACCCCCCGCCCGTGCGACTGTACCCTAAAAACACTACACTACACTAACACAAAGTAAAATAAAAAGTAAAAAACACTACATATACACATACCCCTACACAGCCCCCCTCCCCTCCCCAATAAAAATGAAAAACGTCTGGTACGCCACTGTTTCCAAAACGGAGCCTCCAGCTGTTGCAAAACAACTACTCCCAGTATTGCCGGACAGCCGTTGACTGTCCAAGCATGCTGGGAGTTTTACAACAGCTGGAGGCACCCTGTTTGGGAATCACTGGCGTAGAATACTCCTATGTCCCCCCCCCCCTATGCAATCCCTAATTTAGGCCTCAAATGGGCATGGCGCTCTCACTTTGGAGCCCTGTCGTATTTCAAGGCAACAGTTTAGGGTCACATATGGGGTATCGCCGTACTCGGGAGAAATTGTGTTACAAATTTTGAGGGGTATTTTCTGCTTTTACCCTTTTTAAAAATGTAAAATTTTTGGGAAAACAAGCATTTTAGGTAAAAAAAAAAAAATTTTTTACATATGCAAAAGTTGTGAAACACCTGTGGAGTATAAAGGTTCACTTAACCCCTTGTTACGTTCACCGAGGGGTCTAGTTTCCAAAATGGTATGCTATGTGTTTTTTATTTGCTGTCCTGGCACCATAGAGGCTTCCTAAATGCGACATGCCCCCCGAGCAAAATTTGGTCTCAAAAAGCCAAATATGACTCCTTCTCTTCTGAGCATTGTAGTTCGCCCTTAGTGCACTTCAGGCCAACTTATGGGGGAACCTCCATACTCAGAAGAGATGGGGGGTATTTTCTGCTATTAACCCCTGCAAAAATGTGAAATTTGGGGGGATACACATTTTTGTGAAATTTTTTTATTTATTTTTTTACGTATGCAAAAGTCGTGAAACACCTGTGGGGTATTAAGGCTCACTTTATTCCTTTTTACATTCCTCAAGGGGTCTAGTTTCCAAAATGGTATGCCATGTGTTTTTTTTTTTTGTTGTTCTGGCACCATAGGGGCTTCCTAAATGCAACATGCCCCCCAAAAACCATTTCAGAAAAATGTGCTCTCCAAAATCCCCTTGTCGCTCCTTCGCTTCTGAGCCCTCTACTGCGCCCGCCGAACACTTTACATAGACATATGAGGTATGTCCTTACTCGAGAGAAATTGGGCTACAAATATAAGTATACATTTTCTCCTTTTACCCCTTGTAAAAATTCAAAAATTGGGTCTACAAGAACATGCGAGTGTAAAAAATGAAGATTGTGAATTTTCTCCTTCACTTTGCTGCTATTCCTGTGAAACACCTAAAGGGTTAAAATGCTGACTGCTTTGTATACTTTGGGGGGTGCAGTTTTTATAATGGGGTAATTTGTGGGGAATTTCTAATATGAAGACCCTTCAAATCCACTTCAAACCTGAACTGGTCCCTGAAAAAAAGCGAGTTTCAAAATTTTGTGAACAATTGGAAAATTGCTGCTGAACTTTGAAGCCCTCTGGTGTCTTTAAAAGTAAAAACATGTCAATTTTATGATGCAAACATAAAGTAGACATATTGGAAATGTGAATAAATAAATAAATATTTGGAATATCCATTTTCCTTACAAGAAGAGAGAGCTTCAAAGTTAGAAAAATGCAACATTTTCAAATTTTTCATAAAATTTGGGGATTTTTCACCAAGAAAGGATGCAAGTTACCACAAAATGTTACCACTATGTTAAAGTAGAATATGTCACGAAAAAACAATCTCGGAATCAGAATGATAACTAAAAGCATTCCAGAGTTATTAATGTTTAAAGTGACAGTGGTCAGAATTGCAAAAAACGTCCGAGTCCTTAAGGTGAAAAAGGGCTGGGTCCTTAAGGGGTTAAGGTATGGTACTACTTTATGGGAGTGATTATTTATATTGCATTACTATATTATTATTGGTAGTAGAAGTTGTTGTATGGTGCATTGTTAGATTCCTGTCATTTTACTATTTTATAGTGATTCATTATATTGCATTACCATATTTATAATTATTTTTATTAGTAGTAGTAGTTGTAGTTGTTGCATGTTGTATTATGTAATTGTTGTAGTTGTATATTAGTAGGTAGTAGTATAGAACATTAGTAAAGGAGTAGTGCAGTTAAAAATAGGATAGCATAGGGGATAAGTTATAGATCGTGAGGGGGGGGGGGGGCAACCACTAGGGGTCCGATCTCCTGAACGGGGCCCCTGCAGTCTTCTGGAATACATGGGATACATGGAGGGAGCGTGTCAGGGGGCGTGTCAGCCGCCGCTCCGTGCGGGGGTCAGAACGCACCCTTCCAACAGACTGCCAGGGCCTAGTTCTGGAGATCCCAGTGGTCGGACCCCCTGCAATCTATAACTTGTCCCCTATTCTTTGAATAGGGGGATAAATTATCTTTCACTACATCTTTCACCATATTAGGAACTTTCCAGAGTAGGAGCAAATCCCCATAGCAAACCTCTCCTCCTCTGGACAGTTCCTGATATGGACAGAGGTGTCAGCAGAGAGCACTGTGATCAGACGGAAAGGAAATTCAAAAAGAATGAACTTCCTCTGTAGTATACAGCAGCTGCAGGATTAAGATTTTTTAAAGATGTGTGGTGGCCCAGTACAGGAGTTGCCCCCCTGTACCTTTGCTGCCCTGTCAGGCAGACTCCATTCAGTGACCCCTGGGCCCCCCCCCCCCCCCCCCCCTTCACCTATGTGCCCTAACTAGTTAAGCAGTGCCTATGTTCTGTATTGTAATATATATATATTATTGTGATATGCCTTTAAATAATGTTGCTATGCATTGTAACCAAGGAAGGTACCAGTGACCATGTGACCTACAGGGTGACCTATGGGACGCCTCTAGAGTCTCCCCCATATAAACCCTGGGTGGAGCTAGCTCAGTCTCTTTTCCTGCTTAGCTAAGTAGCAGTGAGGTCAAGTCCTGAGAGAGTGTCTTCTGTCCTGTGAAGGCCCAAGGCCTACTACGCAGCCAGGCATGCAAAAGTCCACTGCCCCACAGGTGAACGTCAAAACATGGTAAGCTAAAAACGGGGGGGAAGTCTGTCAAGTCAGTATAGTCAAGTCAGTCAGGATAAATCTGTGTCTAGTCAGCATGGCCCCGCAGCAAATTGTCCAAGTCCACTACAAGCCCCAGCAAGCACAGAGGTCTCTGAAGTCGCTGGTTACCTCCTTGGGCCTAGCCAAGCTGTTAAGACTGTTACACCTGTCTGACTCAGTAAAGCTGCAGTTGTTCCGTAACTTGGCATCGGAGTCATTATTTGCCTCCATGCCTTGCCCAGGATCCAGCAGCCTACCTTCGGGTGGTGTAGAGGTAAAACCATGCCCTGGCATCACGAACACAAGGGTTTAATCCCATCTGCGCTCATCACACCCTCACCACAACTTTTGGCATCCTACGAACAGGATACGGGTGTGCGTCTTATGCAAAAAGTACTCCCCCCCCCCCCAGTCTGAACTGTGTCCAGTATTCCCAAAAATGTGCACGCAGATGCAAAAAGAAATTGCGCAAGAAAGTGTACAGGACTTTATCAGTGAAAGTGTTTATTCCAAGGCGCTTGTGAAATAGAGGGGGAGGTGAAGAAGAGTCTGTCATCTGCCATTGTGAACTGTCCAAGAATTGTGCCAACCATCTGTAAAATTCGGTCATAAGCTATGCTGAGAAACAAAGGGCTGGTTGTACCTGAAAGGGTTAAAGATGTGCAGGAATACACTCCAGTTCAAAGCGTGTGATGAGAGTCGGTGGCAGTGGTGACCCGTGGCGCCTGTCATGGCACCAAAGTACCTACACAAGTCGTCTGCAGATGTGCCCAGACCTACTCCTGTTGCTGAGGAGGTTTGGCCGGCACAACAGGCACCAACATCTATTTCCCCAGTGGCGCAAACTGCTGGTGCACAATTTTTGGTTACCATTAGTCCCACCATCACTGAGTCTACCCTGTCCAGGGTAAATTGGAACACACAAGTTAGTCCTTTGGAGGGGGCACAGTCCCATGGTCCCCGTTATATGTCCCAGCCTAGGAAGCAGTCTGATAGGCGAGGCTGGGATGGAGAGACTAACTTTGTTTTTGTGAAGCATCATTGTTGTTTTTTAGGTTCCTGCAACGTTTAAGAAAAGTGCCTGGTGGACTAACCAAGAACTCCTGTAACCACTTTGCGTAAGTGTATGTGCCCGGCTTATGGCCGAGATCCTTTACTATAGACTCTTCTGTACCAGAACTGTGGAGCGGTACTCCAAATCTAATTACAAAAGTAATATATTGTCTATTCTGTTTGCACAAGTGAATGCGATTATCGTCATTGTTGTAAGATTGTATTATTTAAGGCACATTGTAATAAAGTGTATATAACATGTTCATATAAAATGTCTAAAGTGTTCAATGTCTTTTGTACCCATGGCAATTGTATAGAAGGCATTTTGACCTTGTCAGAAGAAGCATATCCACTTACCTCACTGCCAGGGACAGATACCTGCCAGATACAGAGAGTAAAAGTATTCTTGTATAAAATGTATTAATGAATATCTATACTAATACCTAGCTAGTGTAGTAATTTCATGTACATATAGTCAGAGATGTACATAGCATCTTATGAATATAAATAGTCAAATGTTATATAATTAGTCAGGACTGTAGCTAACCAATTTATATTATTGGTCCACAATAGTCATTTAATGCCTAATGCCTAATTATTTTCCTGTCCATTGTGTACAGGGTACTCTTGTGGCCAGAGAGTTCTCCTGGAAGTCTAAGTAAACACATACAGTGACAGAGCTACTGTGTATAGGTAATATTGTCATATATTGTCAGAAAATGTGTATTTACTTGTATAATGTTATGGGGTGAAGTAGCTATAGCCGATGGGCCCCATTAGCAAAGGCATTCGGGTAGAAAGCCTCCGGCAGCCCGAGCCGATTTCATCCTTATTCTCAAGCAGTTACGAGTCCAAAATTTCTCATATGTGTACATATTGTTGTCCCTTTTATTAGTACCCTCACAAAATGGAGCATGTATGGACGTTAAGAGCAATGCCACATGGACTCTTTCCCCAGTTCACTTGTTCACCAGCCCTGTGAAGGACATTGTCTCCAAATGCCCCAGGAACTGTTAATTGCTATCCCCAGGCCTCAGTGGCCACTTCATGTCATCCACCCTCCAGGACTGGGTGCCGAGGACGGCTGTGGTTAAGAGGGGATGTTTGTGGTGGCCCAGTACAGGAGTTGCACCCCTGTCCTGTACCCTTGCTGCCCTGGCAGGCAGACTCCATTAAGTGACCCCTGCCCCCCTTCACCTATGTGCTTTAACTAGTTAAAGGGGTACTCTGACGCTTGATGCCCATATCAGGAACTGTCCAGAGCAGGAGAAGTCACTGGTCACCTCCTTGGGCCTAGCCAAGCTGTTAAGACACCTGTCTGACTCAGTAAATCTGCCGTTGTTCCGTAACTTGGCGTCGGAGTCATTATTTGCCCTTGTGCTTATCCCAGTATCCAGAAGCATACCTTCAGGTGGTGAAAAGGTAAAACCACACCCTGGCGTCACAAACACAAGGGGTTAATGCCATCTGTCCCTAGGGTAATTCCATCTGCCCTCATCACACCCTCACCATAGATGTAATTTACAAATCTGCATAACTTTCTGGCACCAGTTGCTTTTAAAAAAAAATGTGTTCTCCACCGGAGTACCCCTTTAAGTTATATTCATTTTATTATTCTATAACAGTAATTTATTATATTGCATTACCATATTTTTTTATTAGTAGTAGTTGTAGATATTGTATTATATAGTTGTTGTCGTTGTACGTTGTGTTATGTACTTGCTGTAGTTGTGCCATGTGGTTTTGTAGTTTTTATAGTTGTATGTTGTTTTATGTTATGAAAATATTGTAGTATTTATATTAATGTAGTTATATTATTATAATTTTGTTGATATTCTACAATAATATTTTATATAAAATCATACAGTGAAGCTACTAAAATAATTCAGACACTGATTTGGTGAAGTTTCTAGGTATAGTCCCTATTCATGTAAAGGTCTTTAAAGATAAGCTGTGGTCCACCACCTGTGGCCCTCTAGCTGCTGTAAAACTACAACTCCCAGCATGCCCTGAAAGGATTTTGCTACTCATTGAAGTCAATGGGCAGCAAAATCTGCATCAAAAATGTGAACTGACCCTTATAGGGTATGTTCACATGGATAGGGGATAAGGTGTCTAGGGGCGGATTATCCCTTTAAGTAAAAATCTTGGGTGAGTTTGCACACTTTTGTCCCAGGTTTTGACCCCTGGATTGGACACCTGCCTGAACAGGTGAATTGGTTTGGTAAGGGTACATTCCCACACGGCGTATTTGCTGCGTATTTGCTGCTGCGTATTTTATTTTCTCTGTTGAAGTCAATGGGTAGGAAAATACGCAGCACCAAATACGCAGCAAATACGCAGCAAATACGCAGCAAAATACGCCGTGTGGGAACGTACCCTAAAAGTCAATCCATGGATCCAGTTTGTTTTATAACAACATAACCGGTGTGAATACTATTTTTTATATTTGATTTTATGTGGTTTTTTTTCTCATTAATTCTTTTATTGGGGGGATCTCCTGTACGGTAAATAATAACAACAATAATAATGTCAGAAAGCTGAATCTCCGGATCGCTTTCTGAGTATATGATGTGTGAGATCTCCATTCAGGGGGCACAGATGCCGGTGACAGTAGTTCTAATACATGGCAGCAGTACGTGTAAAAGACAGACAGGTTGCTATACGGTACATATGCTTCACACTAGTCTTTCCTTTTTCTTTTTTTTTTTTTTTTTTGACTTGGCAAAGGAAGATGAATAAATGTGACAAATTTCACCTGAATCGTCTGTAGACTCGACGGCATCATTTTTTTTTTTAACTTTTAACCAGTTGTTTCCAAAAAAGACTCGTAATAAGATTCCGCGGTACGAATATACCAATCTATTTGCTCAGTGTACGAATGAAAACAGATTAAGAAGACATAGGGGGAACCAATCTCTATAAGTCAGTGTTTCCCAACCAGGGTGTCTCCAGCTGTTTCAAAACTACAACCCCCAGCCTGCCCGGACAGCCTTTGGCTGTCCGGGCAGGCTGGGGGTTGTAGCTTTGCAACAGCTGGAGGTACCCTGGTTGGTAAACATTGCCATAAAAAAATGAGAGAACAGTTCCCCCTATACCCAAGTATCAACAGATAGACAGACAATGCCCCCAATGGGAGCTCTCCTTGAAGTCCATATCCTATAAAAACCATACATGATGCCATAAATATGTGGTGTCCCAGTGAGGAACACACCTGTCTTTCTGACCTGTCAGGTGGATGTCACCTAGCATGTCTGCTCTGGGCCCACTACTCAGGTTTAATTGTTATATTTATTACCTTGCAAAGTATTGTCAATGCACTTTTATGCTGTTGTGCCCTAAGGGGTTAAGCTGTCGGTGCAGGAGGATGCTTAGGGCATCACATGCTTGCTTTAGCCAATCAGGGTTGCTACCCTGTCTCCTCCAAGTCTGTTAGACTGGGAGGAGTTAAGCCAGTGTCTAGTGAAGAGAAGAAGAGAGTGGAAGTCACCATTAGACATCTGCTGTGGACCTGTGCCTCACCACATGAGGTCAGGCCTAAAGAAAATCCAGTTGCAGCACTAAATTGTTCCAGGACTACAGCACCCTTTACAGGATCCCGCTGACCAGGTCTTTCAGCAAGTCAGAAGCAAGTCTGCAGTGAGGAGAAGAGCCAAGAGAGCTCTTGGACCCCATTAGCAAAGAAGAGGATTACAGGAGACAGAAAGCCTTGGGCAACTCTGGTCCCTAAATCTACAATCTAAACCTTGGCGGTAAGCCCTAATTTCGGATTCCAATGTGGAAAGTAGAGTCAGTGTTGGTCAGCTCCTAAGTCTCATACAAACTAAATAACCAATCCAGAACAGTATAAACTTAATTCAGCGTGCAAGAAGCTAGTTAGACAGTGAGGACTACAAGTCCCATAGTGCCCTGAAAGAACTGTGATCCCTGAAGCATACTCCAGTGAATTTTGCACTACTGTTGAACTGTTCCTATATGCAAGTTCCTGAGTAAAATTTGTAGTTTTCTTAACCCTGCATCTTTGATATTTATTAACCCCAATGCTTGGCTCAGGAAGCTACTGCCCCCTGGAGAATGGAGGTTAATGCTACCCTGGCATCAAAAACCTTATTCCAGACACATCACCCTAGATAGCCACCACAATTACCATACATGATGTTATTAATACCATACATGATCCTATAAATACCATGCATGTCAAGGAATGGCACACAAGTACTTTTAGGCAGATCCAAGCAGAATTTTCATATGAAAATTCTGCTAGGAATCCTTTAAATCCTGTACATCAAATATGCACAGGATACTGTACTGTGGAAAGAACTACAAAACTTCCTCTCGCGCGAACAGCAACTAATGAGTACTGGAAGGGTTAAGATTTTTAAGGAAAAGTAATTTACAAGTCTGGATAACTTTCTTGCACCAGTTCTTATAAAAACATTGTTTTCTCCTGGAGTACCCCTTTAACGGAAAGCTGTCAGCTCCTTTATGCCCTATATACTGCCCCCAGTATCTGGTCACTGTAGGACACAGTGTTTAGATGCTGTGCCTATAACTTTCCTCTGATGGCACACTTGTATTTTAAAAAAAAAACTTTGTCCATAAGTTCATCAGAAATATTAGTTTAGAATAAATTTTTTCGGCAGCAATATCAAGAGTTATTTATATATTTTTAGATAATTATTTTAACCCCCTCAGGCCCTGGCAGTATTTTTTGTCAGTCAGCCATTATTATTACTGGTTAATATTAAAATATAAAATGCAAACACTATGTTTTTTTTAAAACCAAAAAAAAAAATGAAAAAAAAAAATCCCCCAAAAATCAGAACTATTTCACAGCTGACAGAATAATAACCCTTGCTCCAAAGCATCAGTTACATCTAAAGAAATTCGTAATATTGTGGAAACAATGACTAGTGTTTTTGACCTATTTGGTAGTCGCTCACTTTTTTTTGTTGAATAAAGTTTTCTGACCTTTGGAGGAAATTCTTGCTTCTAGCTATGTGTATAACCCACCTTCTTTCTTTCTGCCGCGCTAAGAATCTTTTCTTATGAAGACGGCAGCACAGTGGTTTGTATCCGCCATAAAAGCTTACAAATTCTTTTGAGGTTTAGCTGCTCAGCTATTCAACTCTTACCACAAAAACTTTGAAATTCATAAAGAAAAAAATAATGTAAGTTTTTGAAGGACATGTGTTGCTGTAGGTGATCCCGTTAATTAAAGTGATTGCCTGCTAGGAAATGATATTTTTTTTTTCCTGAAAAAAAAAGAAAAAAGTTTTATGAATTTATTAGAAGCCCGAAGGTAACTTTGTATGCACGAAGCTTTATATGCTACTTATGCAATTTTTATTTCTGATCTGCTAAAAAAATAAAAAATAAAAACCTATTTGAACACTCCTGGAGCACGTAACAGCACCGCACTTGTATGTATTTATATTAATTGCATTGTGTGACAACACATACTAATGAAGCTCGGGCATGGGAAGAATGTGGCTGTTCTCGAGTCATGGTGCAGTCCGGTAAAGCTTGTTAAAAATATGCAAGGAGAAAGAAGAAAAAATGGAGGACTCTATGAAAACGTATACATTGGTCGAGTGCCGCTCCTCTATAAACTGCTGTGGGCTATGTCTCTAGATCTTGTCTGGACCTCAGGTAACTTTGTGGACATTACCTGTTGTGTTCTATGTTTTGTTTGTTTCCAGCTTTAAACCCCCACTTTGTCCTTTAGGTTTACACCTGGCACCTTCCTTGTCGACCTGATGATATAGCAGGAAGAATGATGGGAAAATATCCTTAATTCCAGGTGCTGCTACTCTTATATGACTCATATCTTCAGAAAGTTCTTAGGAGGACATAACTATTGATGAAGAAAAATAAAAACCCCATAACCTGTTTCGGGGGTCACCTCCCTCTTCATCAGATTAATCCCAATCTGATGAAGTGATCCCTGAAACACGTTATTGTGTTTTTATTGTGGTTTTTCTTGATCAATAAATACGTCCTACTAAGGACTTTATGAAGATCATGAGTTTCTTTAATGGATATGAATCAGCAGCACTTGGAATTAAGGGTCTTTTCTATAGTTCTTCCTGCTATAACTACAGGGAAGGTTGCCCCTGACCTGGGACCTTCCGGCTGAGCATCTACTCTCTACTTTCTTGCTCGCTTATCATTTGTCATGTATGGGCAGGGAAAAGAAGTCCTGCACTCGTCCACAACCCCTGTCCCTTCCATTTGCGTATCCGCCCTAACTGACGGATCCACAACCGTGAGGACAGTCTCTGCCTATCTACGTGCTGGAACTTCAAGTCAAAATAACAAACTACAGTAAACTTATTCACAGGTCAGGGATTTTGTCAGGAATACAAAAGGTAAACACACCCTAGCAATACAGAGATAGACAAACAAACCAACAGATAAATCAGAGTCAATAAGCCGAAATCAGAACCGAGAGAACCAAAGAAGTGCCAAATCAGAAAGTAAAGGGTTAATCCAGGAAACACAGCCAAAGCAGAATACCAGATAGTAAAATAAATAACAGAATGCTAGCTTCACAAACAAAGTTCTTTCACAGGCAACGTGCACTTGCCACTGAAGGCTTAAATAGCCAGCTGAAGAGGTGTAGTCATACAAGGTATCTATATGGCTAAAGAGACAGACCCACAGATTACAGGTCAGGGCATCACCACAACAACTAAGCACAGCCAAAAACTTAGAAAACTTTAACCCCTCAGACGAGACTGGTACAAGTCATTACATAACTTATACATTACAGAGACAGGTGTCTCTGTAAAATGGCCTCTAACCTTGTATATCTGAATATTACCCCTGGGCAATACATGAGGCACCGGTTTCTGGTCTGTGATTTTTTCCTCTCTGTAACAGACCTAATGATATGAACCATAGATTAGTCTTCTGGCTTTACTTTGGATACTTCCTTGTACTTCAGCATGGATCCATCAGACTTTCTGATGTTGATGCTTGGCTGTCCTGAGATGTCTGCATTTGTAGGCAACATTATGGTTCTTTCCACCATGTTCCACAAATCAAAGACTATTCCTGGGTGAATGACCAATGGGTCTGTCCACTATTAATATTTATTTGTTAAATTTTATGCTAGCATTATATATTTGCCATAATGACAATTGTCAATGCATATGTACACAGTGCTGCCTCCTGTATGTAATCTCCATCTCCTCCCTCCCTTTAGTCTGCACCCTCTTTTTCAGCTGCAGCAGTTCAGTGATTTCTGTAACTCTTTTCTTGCTGTGCTGTTGTATGTACACAGTGCTGCCTCCTGTATATAATCTGCCTCCTCCCCCTACCATTAGTTTGCTGCAGCAGTCAGCTGCAGCAGATGAGTGATTATTGTAACCATTTCCTTGCTGGGAGTGTCCGTGCCCAAGTTCATCTGAGCCAAGCCAGTTGATCTATTAGAGCAAAGGCCCTCAACCTGTTGTCTCTTGTTGGCCACATCCAACTTTGCATGATAGTCAAAAGTTACATTTATAATGTCTTATAATGTCTGTCCACAATTATTGTTTATTTGAATGTTAAATTTCATGGCAGTATTATACCATGCAAACTGTCACTGTTCTCTGGTTAGGATATATTTACCATAATGACAATTATCAATACATATGGTTAGTATTCCAGACTACTTCAACCAGCCATAAAGTAAGAGTATGCAAGCCACATGTGGCTCTTAAACCCCTATTTGAAGACCACTGAACTAGGGATTTTATATGATGTGAGCATTGCAACACAAAATATGCAATATTTATACATCCTGTTAGGAAATTATTATAAATCCTTGATACATTAAAGTTCCTAGGGCCCACCAGAGGAAATTATTTTGATGGTCCACCATTTTTGTAAGTCTTCCATGTTGATCTTAGATGATATAAACACTGTAAAGGGCAAAAGGTTGACTGTCCCAAAAGAGTAACAAAGGATCCTCGAGTAAATCCAAGCTGTGACACAATAATGTACCCCAGTATGGGACCCCAAAGAGCTGACTTCAACACTTATCGCCACCCCCCACCCGGGGGTTTAATAGGATCTCTGGCGTCAGATGTTAAAGTAAGTTCTTTGGGGTCCCATATTGGAGGTACATTATTGTGTCACAGCTTGGGTTCGCTGGATGATCCTCTGTTGCTCTGTTGGGATAGTCAACCCTTTTCAGTGATGATAAAATCCAAGATCAACATTAAAGAACATTATTTATCTGGCAAAAGTGGTCAGTGATAGCTTTTATCAGACAGACTCCCTACTGGGCAAGTATTTGCTCTTTCAGGAGACCATACAGAACAGCCACATTTTGGTGCAATTGAAAGGAGCTGTGTATTACTTAAGACATACTTGTCATTTCAAAAGATTTTTAAAAAGCTGCATGGTTACATTTAGGGATGAGCGAATCAAATCTGACGAATTCAAATTCATTACGGATTTGAGGAAAAATTAGATTTGTAACGAATGCAAATGTTGCCGCGATTCTATCGCACGAATTGCTTCATTAAACTCCATTTAGTGCGGTCCAGGCTGCAGGGGCCGGGCATCTAAAATGACAGATCCACATGTGAGGACATGGGGCAAGGAATCCTGGGAAGGGAAGGTAGGTTGGTGGGATGACCCTGAATCACATGCAGCATGCAGCCTATCAGCAGCCAGCCACCCCTGTGATGTCACAGCCCTATATAATCAGCAGCCATCTTGCGGCCAGTCGCATCAGCATTCTATTACAGGGAGAGAGGGACAAACAGCAGTGTGTGTTGCACAGAAAAGCATTTTTACAGCAGCAATTCACCTCACAGTCAAATCAGCATTCTATTGCAGAGAGGGACAGAGAGCAGTGTGTGTTGCACAGAAAAGCTATTTTATAGCAGCGATTCACCTCAAGCCCAAATCCAGCCTAGAAGCACTGATAGAAAAGGGAGTGAGATTGAGATGCGTGCAATTTTGGGTGTAGTACACAGCGACTGTGTGCTGCAGCACTGGTGTGTACAACAACTGAAAAGCTAATAGTAGCCACCCAGTGAGGGTGAGCAGAGCACTAAAAGCTTATTGTCCTCTATTAAGTGTAACCTGTGCGTACATCCAAGTGGTGTAACATTCTGTTCCTGTTAAAGTCTTAAGGGCCGAGATACTGTGAAAGGCCAGCCAAAAGTACACACCTGCTGGTGTGGTAGACAAATACTGTTTTTAAACGTACTGGAGCACATTTTCCTCCCCTCATAAGTGCATACCACATACGTACATCTAAGTGGTGTACCATTTTGTTCCTGTTAAAGTCTTAAGGGCCTAGATACTGTGAAAGGCCAGCCAAAAGTACACACCTGCTGGTGTTGTAGCCTAATACTGTTTTAAACGTACTGGAGCGCATTGTCCTCCCCTCATAAGTACATACCACATACGTACATCTAAGTGGTGTACCATTTTGTTCCTGTTAAAGTCTCCAGCCACCTCCAGGCTGTCTCATTCTGTAACTATATGGTCTCCTCATGCTGCTGCCAACTCCAGGCTGTGTAATTCAGCCACTATATGGCATCCTCATTCTTCTGCCACTTCCAGGCTGTGTCACTATGGTACCGCCATGTGGTCTCTCATTTTTCTGGCACATTAAATAAAACTTTTTAGGTTCATCTATTTGAAATCTTAAATTTAAATGTTAACAAATATCTTTAATATTTTCAATTGCAAGGCCCTATGGTCTTGTCAGGCTGTTGCCACCTCCAGACTGGGTCATTCAGCCACTATATGGTCTCCTCATACTGATGCCATCTCCAGGCTCTGTCATTGTGCCGCTCTGCAACAGTGATACTAATAGCGATGCCTCTAATCTGCATATCATACTGAATAACAGTATTATTTCACTAACCCAGCACGCTCCCTATGAGTGTTACAGCAAGGTTAAGTGTTCTATTGAGGCTCTCTGTAGGCCAGAAATTGCCATTTTTAACCCCTTAATGACCAAGCCCATTTTCACCTCAAGGACCAGGCCAATTTTATTTTTGCGTTTTCGTTTTTTCCTCCTCGCCTTCTAAAATCCATAACTCCTTTATATTTCCATGTACAGACCCATATAAGGGCTTGTTTTTTGTGTGACCAATTGTACTTTGTAATGAATTCTCTCATTTTACCATAAAATGTACGGCGAACCCCAAAAAAAAAATTTAGGGACAAAATTTTAATGAAAACCAAAATTTTGCACATTTTGGAGGGTTTTGTTTTGACACTGTACACTTTACGGTAAAAATGACATGTGTTCTTTATTCTGTGGATCAATATGATTAAAATGATACCCATGGCTAGATACTTTTATATTTTTGTACCGCTTAAAAAAAATCTAAAACTTTTTGCACAAAATCAGTAATCTAAAATCGCCCTATTTTGACCACCTATAACTTTTTCATTTTTCTGTATATAGGGCGGTATGAGGACTCATATTTTCGCCGTCATCTGTACTTTTTTTAGATACCACATTTGCATGTATAAAACTTTTAGTTAATTTTTTTACGTTTACGCCATTCACCGTACGGGATCATTAACAGTATATTTTGATATTTCGGACATTTACGAATACCGGATTTCGGATACCAAATATGTTTATTTAAAAAAATTACGCTTTTTGGGGGTAAAATGGGAAAAACTGACAATTTTCATTTTTATTGGGGGAGGGGATTTTTCACTTTTTTTTTACTTCTTTATTTTTACATTTTTCAACTTTTTATTTTACACTTTTTATGTCCCCATAGGGGACTATCTATAGCAATCGTTTGATTGCTAATACTGTGCAGTGCTATGCATAGGACACAGCACTGCTCAGTATTATCGGTGATCTTCTGCTCTGGTCTGCTCGATCGCAGACCAGAGCAGAAGACCCCGGGAGATGGCCGGAGCTAGGTAAGGGGACCTCCGGCTGTCATGCAGGATGATCGGATCCCCGCGGCAGTGCTGCGGGCGATCCGATCATCCAATCAAAGTGCCACAATGCCGCAGATGCCGTGATCTGTATTGATCACGGCATCGGAGGGGTTAATGATGGACATCCGCGCGATCGGCCATTGCGAGCGGGTCCCCGGCTGCCGGAACCTGCCATGTATGACGCGAGCACCCTTCCAATGCTCGCGGTCATACACAGGACATAAATGTACGTCCTGGTGCGGGAAGTCCCGCAAAACCAGGATGTACATTTACGTCCGTGGTCATTAAGGGGGTAAATACTGATTCGCCGCAAACAAATTCGGACCGAACCGAATTTTTTCAGAAAATTCGGTGAATCAGCCAAATCGAATTTTTCCAAAATTTGCTTATATCTAGTTACATTAATAAGGTAATTTTTGGGTTCTCACTGCTGATTAACCCCTTAAAGACAATTGACGTAAATGTACATCATGGTGTCGTGGTACCCGGCGGTAATGGCGGACATCGGCGATCGTGCAGATGTCCGCCATTAACCCCTCAGATGCTGTGATCAATATAGATAACTGCCGCGAGGATCCGATCATCCAGCATGGCGGCCGGGGGTCCCCTCACCTGCCTCCGGCCATCTCCAGGGGTCTCCTGCTCTGGTCTAAGATCGAGCAGACCAGAGCAGAAGATAGCCGATAACACTGATCAGTGCTATGCCCTATGCGTATCACTGAACAGTATTAAAAATCAAATGATTTCTATAAATAGTTCCCTATGGGGACTACTAACCTGTTCAGGACGCAGGGCTTATGAATACGCCCTGCATCCCGAGTCCTTAAAGACGTAGGGCATATGGATATGCCCGTGGGAATTCCGGTCCCCGCCGCTAGCCGGTTGGGGACCGGACCGGGATGCCTGCTGAAATCCTTCATGTCGGCGATCGGAGAAAATTGCATGTCAATTCAGACATGCGATTTTCTACTATTCCGAGTTGGTCGGGTCTCTGGAAGCAAAACTGCAACTCCTAGCATGCTGGGAGTTGTAGTTAGCAACATCTGGAGGGTCACAGTTTGGAGATCACTATTACAGTGGTGCCCAAACGGTAGCCCTCCAGATGTTGCAAAACTACAACTCTAAGCATTCCTAGACTTCCCAGGCATGCTGGGAGTTGTAGTTCTGTAACATCTGTCCCTTCAGATTTTGCAATTTTTATGAAAATTTTGAAAATAGCTGCTATACTTTGAAGCCCTCTAATTTTTTCAAAAAGTAAAAATATGTCCATTTTATGATGCCAACATAAAGTAGCCATATTGTATTTGTGAATCAATATAACATTTATTTGGAATATCAATTTTCCTTACAAGCAGAGAGTTTCAAAGTTAGAAAAATTCAAAATTTTCATGAAATTTGGGGATTTTTCACCAAGAAAGGATGCAAGTAACAACGAAAATTTATCACTAAAATAAAGTAGAATATGTCACGAAAAAACTATCTCAGAATCAGAATAATCAGTAAAAGCATCTTAGAGTTATTAATGCGTAAAGGGACGGTGGTCAGAATTGCAAAAAATGGCTCCATCACGCCCCCTCCCATAGACATGAATGGAGGGGGCGTGGCGTGATGTCACGTCCCCAGTCCCGGAAACCCGGAGGTTTCCGAAACTAGAGACACAGTCCCCGTCCTTTGGATAGGGGATAAAATGTTTTTGCCCGGAATACCCCTTTAATATATTGTAGGAATATTTACCAATATTTTGGGTACAGATTAGGGAAAATAATATATATATATGTATATTTTTTTTTTTTTTTTTTTTTGCTATTTCCAAGTCAAGCAAGTAAAACAAGACAAGTAAAACAGAAGGAGTATTAGTTTTTGGACAATTTGTTATTATTTTTTATGGGTATGTTGAAGGCACCACTGCTGGGATCTGTAGTACAGCAGACACCTATGGACAATGATCACTGCTGAGATTGTTCACAGAGCTCCCATTGGCGGAGTGACGTCACCTGCTTTGTAGTTCACACGGCCATGAGAATCACGTTACAAAAGGATGGGGATATTTATATGATGAACTGTGTTTCAGTAACGAAGACTTTGCAAGTTGTTTCTACAGACGAATAAGAGTCTTAGGTCCAACCAAAGGAAACCATTGCAGAGGTTTGCCTGTATCATAGAAATGTAAAGTGGACCTGCTGTGATTTCTAGTTCGCCAGATGACTGATGGTTAGGCTGAGTCAAGAAAAGATTACCGCCTGCATGGAGTTTACCACTTGTGTCCAGTTACAGGGTGAGGTAGCTGACCACCAGCTGTTTTTCCAGCAAAGAAGTTGGATGATGTCAAGAAGATTACAATAAATTAATAAGTTTTTTTTATACAAAGAGCTCACTCTCTCCATGGTCAGACCGGGTTATAATTTAGCGATCCGGTTATATTTAACAATAGCATATATTTTTATCCGAATAACTTCAATGAGTAAACTGGTGGAAAACCTTATTTTTTTAATCAACTGGTGCCAGAAAGTTAAACAGATTTGTAAATGACTTCTATTTAAAAATATTAATCCTTCCAGTACTTGTCAGCTGCTGTATGCTCCAGAGGAAGTTGTGTAATTATTTTCTGACTGACCACAGTGCTCTCTGCTGCCACCTCTGTCCAGGTCAGGAACTGTCCAAAGCAGGAGAAAATCCCCACAGCAAACCTCTCCTACTCTGGACAGTTCATGACATGGACAGAGGTGTCAGCAGAGGGCACTGTGGTCAGACTGGAAAGAAATTCAAAAAGAAAAGAAATTCCTCTGTAGTATACAGCAGCTGATAAGTACTGAAAAATGTTTAATAGAACTAATTAGGAATGAGCAAATTGAGTCTGATGAATCCAAATTCGTTACGAATTTCAGGAAAAATTTGATTCGCAAAGAATGTGACTATCACAGTGATTCGATTGCACGAATCGCTTCATTAACTCTTTTTCAGTCTTGCCATTTTCATTTTTTCCTCATCACCTTCTAAAAATAATAACACTTTCAATTTTGCACCTAAAAATCCATATGATGGCTTATTTTTTGCGCCACCAATTCTACTTTGTAATGACATCAGTCGTTTTACCCCAAAATCTTCAGCGAAACTGAAAAAAAAATCATTGTGCGACAAAATGGAAGAAACAACGCCATTTTGTCACTTTTGGGGGCTTCCGTTTCTATGCAGTACATTTTTCGGTAAAAATGACACCTTCTTTTTATTCTGTAGGTCCATACGGTTAAAAGTTACCCTACTTTATTTTTCCATGTATGGGGCGGTATGAGGGCAAATTTTTTGCGCCCTGATCTGAAGTTTTTAGGTACCATTCTTGTTTTGATCGGGCTTTTTGATCGCTTTTTATAAAATTTTATTTTTGGTTTAAAAAGTTACCAAAAATACGCTATTTTGGACTTTGGAATTTTTTTGCGCGTACGTCATTGACCGTGCAGTTTAATTAATTATATATTTTTATAGTTCGGACATTTACACAAGCGGCGATACCACATATGTTTATTTTTATTTGCACAGGTTTTTTTTATTGGGAAAAGGGGGGTGATTCAAACTTTTATTAGGGAAGGGGTTAAATGATCTTTAATAACTTTTTTTCCCCACTTTTTTTGCAATGTTATAGCCCCATAGGGGACTATACATGCAGTACATTGATCCAATACTCTAATCACTGCCATTGCATTGCATTTCAGGCTTGGAGCAATCAACTACCGATCGGATGCGCAAAAGGCAGGTAAGGGACCCTCCTGTTGCATTCTAGCTGATGGGGACATGGCGATTTTCCGCAATGGTCCCGATCAGCCCAACTGAGCTGCCGGGAAGCTTTTAGTTTAGTTAATGCCGGACATCAAGGGGTTAAACTCCATTTAGTGTGGTCCAGGCTCCTGGGCATCTAAAATGGTGGATCCACATGTGAGGACATGGGGCATGGGGCAAGGAATCCTGGGAAGGTGGAAACAAGGGTAGGCGGGATGAACCTGAATCACATGCAGCCTATCAGCAGTCAGCCACCCCCATGATGTCACAGCCCGATATAATCGCCAGCCATCTTGCGGCCAGACACATCAGCCTTTTATTGCAGAAAGAGAGAGAGGGACAGACAGCAGTGTTTGTTGCATAGAAAAGCATTTTTACAGCAGCTATTCACCTCCCAGTCACATCAGTGTTCTGTTGCAGAGAGAGAGGGACAGAGCAGTGTGTGTTGCACAGAAAAGCATTTTTACAGTAGCGATTCCCCTCCCAGTCACATCAGCGTTCTATTGCAGAGAGGGACAGAGAGCAGTGTGTTGTACACAAAAGCTTTTTTACAGCAGAAATTTTGGGTGTAGTACACAGCGACTGTGTGCTGCAGCACTATTGTGTGTACAAGAACTGAAAAGTTAATAGTAGCCAGCCAGTAAAAGTGAGCAGAGCACTAAAATCATATTGTCCTCCATTAAGTGTAACCTGTGCGGACATCTAAGTGGTGTATCATTTTGTTCCTGTTAAAGTCTTAAGGGCCTAGATACTGTGAAATGCCAGGCAAAAGTACACACCTGATGGTGTTGTAGACAAATACTGTTTTAAGTGTGGTGGAGCGCATTGTCCTCCCCTCATAAGTGCATACCACATATGTACATCTAAGTGGTGAACTATTTTGTTCCTGTTAAAGTCTTAAGGGCCTAGATACTGTGAAAGGCCAGTCAAAAGTACTCACCGGCTGGTGTTGTAGACAAATACTGTTTTAAGCGTAGTGGAGCGTATTGTACTCCCCTCATGTACGCACTAAGTATGTCAGACAGAGAAGTGCTCAGAGGAGTGGCAGATGTCTAAATTCATCAGGTAGAGGTCACAGCAGACTAGGAAAGGCAGCAGGAGTCGCAGTGAGTGGCCTGAGCTCCCGGTATCAGCTAGTGGTCGTGTCTTGACCAGAAACCCATCTGCCATCATCGATTGGTAAACACGGTCATCCACTTCATCACAAGTGATGTCTGACACCCACAGTCAACAGTCGGTGGTTCCTCAGACACAACCCTCAGTCGGCATGGCCCGGGAGAAGTCCCTGTCCTCCCATTGCCTCTGTCCTATGCTGTTGCCTCCCCTAAAATAGTATCTCATGCTGTGGGTTCAGCTCGACTATTTAGTGAGGACGATCTATGAGAGGACAGTCAGCAGCTACTGCCCAGCCAAGAAGTGGAGGAGACATCCCCTGCTTCCTCTGCTAGGCGGGCAAGTAGTGATGAGGAGAGTGGCGTGGGAGGTGGTGTTGCCAGCGTTCAGGCTCCTGAAGCAGACACTGTTGAGGAACCTGAGGAGGACATCAGTGACGTGCAGACACAACTCAATGATGATGAAGCCGATCACACTTGGGAGCCAGGTGCAGAAGGGGCTTCATCATCAGGAGAAGAGGGTTGCAGGTTCCCGTGAGGCAGCAGCTGAGCCAGCAAGGTGGTAGCATTGTTGGCAGTCAGCATGGTGGCAGAAGTGGAAAGTCTGGAGCCAAACGTGCCTGGATAGACCACCTGCTTCCCGGCAGCCTACCTTCCCTGGAGGTAGTGGAACAGGGTTTCCTGGTGTCGGCGGCAGTAGCAGTCCAATAGTGTGGACTGTTGGTGGGAAAATCAACTACTCGGCGGTGTGACAGTTTTTCATCAAGCATCCGTAGGAGGTTCACATAGCCACAAGCAAGATATGTCGGCAAAAGGTGAAGCATTGCCAGGGTCCCAATGTTGGCACCACGGCCCTGCATCAATATATGCAGCGTCAACATCAAGCAGAACCGTGGCTCCGATGTGGTGGTCCCGCCTGCTGCATCATCCAGTGGCATGCCGCTCCTTGTTTCAGACAGCCAAAGCTCCACCACCTCAGCCAAAGGGAGCTGTGTGTCATACCCATCTTCTGTTGTTCCAGATGCCCCTGCTCCTCCTAATTTAAGTCAGTCATTCTGCCAGCAATCCTTCGGGGAAGCCATATTCAACAGAGACAACAGTATGTGCCCACTCATCCAATGGCACAGAAGCTGAATGTGCTCCTGTCCAAGTTGCTGGTGTTGCAGTCCCTCACTTTTTCGGCGGTGTCAAGTTATTCTTTACATGGTTGCCTTGGCGAACAGAGTAAGACATGGGAGGAACTGCTAAAAGTCACTTGTAAAGAAATTGGAGCATGGCTTACTCCACGAAAACTGGAAATGGGAACCATGGTGACCGACAATGGGAAGAATTTCTTGTCTGCTCTGCGACAAGGAAGCCTGAGACATGCGCCCTACATGGCACACGTGTTCAATCTGGTTGTCAAGTGGTTCCTGAAGTGTTCCTCCCATCTGCAAAACATCCTAACAATGGGAAGAAAACTTTGCATGCACTTCAGCCACTCGTACACCGCAAAGCACACCCTCCTTGAGCTGCAGCGTCAGAACGGACGTTTCCACATGTTGGAATTCCACCCTCCACATGTTGGACGGACTATAGAAACAGAGAAAAGCGATCACTGATTTCTTGATGATCCAAAAGGACAGGGAGACTCCCCTGTGTAACCTCAATTTCAATCACTGGCAGCTCATAAGTGACACCTGCCGTTTGCTGAGGCCCTTTGAGGAAGCCACATTATTAGTCAGTCGCCAGGATTACGGGATGAATGACGTCATTCCACTGCCTCATATGCTACAACACGTGTTGGAAAGGATAGCTGGTCAGGGCACTGGAGACATTTTATGGCCACATGTGGGGGCTGAACTGGAGGAGGAGGGGCACAGTGGAGCACAGTTTAGGTGTTATAAACAGCGCTCCAGCCGGACATACCGGCCGTGAGTGCATCTCCCCCGAATGTCGGCTCCCGGCGGGGCTGCATGGACGCGCCCGCATGCCACTCCCAGTCTGTCACTCACCCCCGTCCGCGGCCTCGGTCTCTCAGCTTCAATGCGCGCGCACCCGCCTCCTAGTGTGCGCGCCTGCCGGAGCTTTGAGATTTAAAGGGCCAGTGCGCCCGTAATTATTATACCATTATTATAAGTTGTAGCACCTCCATAGTACCCTTGCCGGATCTTTGTTTGCCTTGCGCCTTAGAGAAAGCAGTCCTAGTGTTCCTTTGCCATGTACCAGACCTTTGCATTCCATGACCCGACAGTGTTTCTAGCCGCCAGCCTATTGACCTTCTGCTATCCTACTGACTACGCTCCTGAGCCGCCTGCCCTGAGCTCAAGCCAGCCTGAGTACGTCCTGCCTATTCCTTCGTTACCACGCATCACCTCAACCGCCTGTGTGGTCGAGTCGTGCCAGCGGTAGTGACCTGGGTGTTGCCTGCCGCAGCAAGACCAACCCGCTTTGCGGTGGGCTCTGGTGAAAAGCAGCGGCACCTTAGACTCTGCTCCCTGCCACGGCCCGCGTCATCTGCCGCACAGGTCCAGCGGATCCACTACATCACCCGCTCCAGACTACCGTGGAACTACGGATCTACTACTCCCTTGGTACCTGCTGTCTGCGGTGAGTCTTACATTAGGTTTTGCGAGATGGGCAGTTTTTCTAGTCATCTGACAGGAGAGGAGGAGCAGGAGGAGCCAGATGAGCTGGAGGGTTATGAGGAAGGTGAGACAGAGGACCCAGACACACCGTGGCAGTATGCAGTGGAGATGGAGGCAGGGAGTCCCTCTGAGTCACTTGCACAAATGGCACGATGCATGCTCACTTGCTTGCGTACTAGTGACCGCCGAATTGTCACCATTCGGCAGCGGGATGACTTCTGGCTCTCCACCTCATTGGACCCTCGCTACCAGCTCAAAATGGGGGCCTTTTTCACATCCACTGTGAGGGAGGACAAACTGACCTACTACAGAGACATCCTAAGTAGTCAGTTGGCCGATGCCAATCTGCGCCATCGTCTATCCTCTCGCAGGTCTAACTCGGAGGCCTTCTGCACTCACCTTCCACTGCCATGGCTGCTGGGGAGGGGAGGGGTGGCAGGAGCAGTACCAGCTCCATCAGCAGCAGCCTGAGTCTACAGTCACTGATGAGTAGCTTTCTTCACCCACAAAGTGAAGCAACTCAGCAGCAGTAGGTAGACCTGGAGCAGGACCTGAACCAGCAGGTTATGGCATACCTTGACATGACCATGCCAACACACCTTGAAGATCCACTGGACTTATGGGCAGCCAAACTTGATTTGTTGCCGCAACTAGAAGAGTTCTCCCTGGAAAAGCTGTCCTGCCCGGCCAATAGTGTGCCATCGAGTGGGTGTTTAGTGCGGCGGGGGGCCATAGTAACCCCAAGGAGAACTCATCTGTCCACGAAAAATGTGGAGAGACTTAGACCTTTGTAAAGATGATTCAAGCATGGATCAGCCAGGATTTCCACCCACCAATGCTAGATACATCAGAGTAGATTGACCATGGTGCTACACCAACACTTCACAAATATGGATTGTGCTAAACATATTTAAAGCGCTGCTCCCCAGTTACAGACATTCCTCCGCATCAGACCACAAGTAAGATTTGGGGATATGCATTACATAAAACTTAACTTTTAATCATATTTATAGGATAAAATATATGTACCCACATTTTTTTTAAATCAAACAAAAGGAAAGGTGTGCAAAAAACACCAGGTGCCCCCTACACCACCAAGTATTGATGTGATGCAAAGACCTCTAAAAGGTGGAAGGAAACAACATATAGTCTATTGTAACCGGTGGGGGTAAAAACTTCCCCTGTAAGGCCCTACTCTTGCACTATTAATTCCCTTCTTGGCAAGTGTTACTTGCCCTCAAAAGGGAGGCCCCACACAGGAACCTCTCCCTATTTCCCCCTACAAACACTGCCATTTCACAGGGTTTTTAGGGGGAAATAGGGAGAGTTTCCTGAGTGGGGCCACTTTTTTAGGGTGAGTAACACTTGTCAAGAAGGGAATTAATAGGGCGAGAGTAGGGCCTTACAAGGGAAGTTTTTACCCTCACCTGCTACAATGGACAATAAGTTGTTCCCTTCCACCTTTTCGAGGAAAGTGTTACTCGTCTTAAAAAGAGCGGCCCCACACAGGAACCAATCCCTATTTTCACCTACAAACCCTGGGAAATGGCAGTGTTTGTAGGTGGAAATAGGGAGAGGTTCCTGTGTGGGGTCGCCCTTTTTAGGGCGAGTAACACTTGCCAAGAAGGGAATTAATAATGCAAGAGTAGGGCCTTACAGGGGAAGTTTTTACCCCCACCGGTTACAATGGACCATACGCTGTTCCCTTCCACCTTTTAGAGGTCTTGGCATCACAACAATACTTGGGGTGTTGGTGGCAACTTTCCTTTTGTTTGATTAAAAAAAAAAATTTGGGGTCCATATATTTTATCCTAAGCATATTATTAAAAGTTTTGTTTTACGTAATGCATATCCATATACTTACTTTTGCACACTAAAATTTTTAGAAAAGAGACCGTTTTCTTCTGCCTACCGGCCTGAGCTACTATTCTGATCCTGCCACTCACCTGATGCCACACATCTGATGCCAAGTTCTCCTTTTTTCCCCCACCTTCGTCACCAGGTACTGGTATTGCCACTCGCCGCCCCACTCTGTCACCGAGTCACTTTCAGGACTCCTGATGCTGCTGCTGCCACCTCCAGGCTGTCTCATTCTGCCACCATATGTTCTCCTCGTGCTGATGCCACCTCCAGGCTGTGTCATTCAGCCACTATACGGTCTCCTCATGCTTCCGCCACCTCCAGTCTGTGTCATTAAGCCACTATATGGTCTCCTCATGCTGCCGCCTACTTCAGGCTGTGTCATTCAGCCACTATATGCTGCCGCCACCTCCACGCTGTGTCATTCAGCCACTATTTGGTCTCCTCATCCTGCCGCCAACTCCAGGCTTTGTCAGTCAGCCACTATATGGTCTCTTCATGCTACCGCCAACTCTAGGCTGTGTTATTCAGCCACTATATGGTCTTCTTATGCTTCTGCCACCTCCACGCTGTGTCATTCAGCCACAATACTTTCTCCTCATGCTGCTGCAAACTCCAGCCTGTGTCATTCAGCCGCTATATGCTGCCGCCACCTCCACGCTGTGTCATTCAGCCACTATTTGGTCTCCTCATCCTGCCGCCAACTCCAGGGTTTGTCAGTCAGCCAGTATATGGTCTCCTCATGCTGCTGCCACTTCCAGGCTGCGTAATTCAGCCACTATATGGTCTCCTCATGCTGTCGCCAACTCCAGGCTGTGTCATTCAGCCACTAGGTGGTCTTCTCATGCTGCCGCCAACTCCAGGCTGTGTCATTCAGCCACTATATAATCTCCTCATGCTGCCGCCACCTCCATGCTGGGTCATTCAGCCACTATATGGTCTCCTCATGCTGCCGCCCCCTCCAGGCTGTGTCATTCAGCCACTATATGGTCTCCTCATGCTGCCGCCACCTCCATGCTGGGTCGTTCAGCCACTATATGGTCTCCTCATGCTGCCTCCAACTCCAGGCTGTGTCATTCAGCCACTATATGGTCTCCTCATGCTGCCGCCACTTCCACGCTGTGTCATTCAGCCACTATATGGTCTCCTCATGCTGCCGCCACCTCCACGCTGTGTCATTCAGCCACTATATGGTCTCCTTATACTGATGCCACCTCCAGGCTCTGTCATTGTGCTGCTCTGCGACATTGATTCTAATAGCGACGCCTCTGATCTGCATGTCATACTGAATAACAGTATTATTTCACTAATCCAGCACACACCCTATGCATGTTACAGCAAGGCAAAGTGTTCTACACCCCTATTGGGGCTCTCTGTAGGCCAGAAATAGACATTTTTAATAGTTCGGCGAATTGAACGAATCGAATTTTTCAAAAATTCGCTCATCTCTAGAAGTAATTTACAAATCTGTTTAACGTTCTGGCACCAGTTGATTTAGAAAAATGTGTTTTCCGCTGGAGTACCCCTTTAAGGACTTCTGCTACACCAGCAGTACCTTTCACTCCATAATCTCTTATTTACCGAGCAGACCATAATGAGAGAGTCTTGACTTCTCACCTCCGCTTCCTCTTTTTGACACATGCTCTCATCGTGCAGGTATCTTCCCAGTACAGGAAAACAAGTCGCACGGATACATATCATTTCTTTACAGACGAAAAAAATATTCCCCTGACTCTTAAAGGAAGAAAAAAATAATAATGACATGAGAACTATTTTGCGATTTGACACAAATTTGGCAGAAACTGTGAGCAGCACAGCAGGTGTGAAGAGAAGCGTTAACAAGGATTTCTATCTTCCTTTTAGAGAACTACAAGTCACAGAGCCATTACATTTGGTTAAAGTGATCATTCTTAGACTTTAAAAACTCTGAGCTAAATTTTCACTTTTATTAAAAAAGTATATATATATATATATATATATATATTATGAAATGATACTCAAATATGGCTGTAAATCAGTGTTTCCCTAGCAATGTGCCTCCAGCTGTTGCAAAACTACAACTCCCAGTGTGTCCGGACAGCCTATGGCTTGCTGGGAGTTGTAGTTTTGTAGCAGCTGGAGGCACACTGGTTGTGAAACACTGCTGTAGACCATTTATCAATACATATTTATGTTTCAAAACAGTTATCATCCATCATAAAGAGGCAAAAACCTACATGACGTGTATGTTCGTAATCCATATAGCATCAAACGGGCGGCGTAGTGGATTGGAAAAATATTGCTTCTATTTTTTTTTTTTTTTTTGCAAAAACAGCACCACTCCTGTTCATAGGTCAGGTGTAGTACTGCAGCTCAGTCCCTTTCAGTTCAATGGAGCCGACATGCAATACCAGACACAACCTGTGGAGTGGAGTGTAGTGGAGTAGTGATGTTTTTTCAAGAAAAGGAACCAGAGTTTTTCTAATCCTGGACAACCCCTTTAATTCCCTTAATGCCATGGTCAGTAGAAAGCGGTGGCATCTAGGTGGTTAAATTTGACACCATACAATTGTTACACCCCAAGTCTCTTGATTACACACCCCTGAATCTCCAGTACACTCCCCTGTCTCTTCATTACACACACCTGTCTGTTCAGTACACTCCCCTGTCTCTTCATTACACACACCTGTCTCTTCATTACACACCCTGTCTCTTCATTATATACCATGTCTCTTCATTACACACCTTGTCTTTTCATTACACATCCTCTCTCTTTATATCACACTCCTGTCTATTCATTACACCCCAAGTCTCTTCATTACACACCCCTGAATCTTCAGTACACTCCCCTGTCTCTTCATTACACACACCTGTCTCTTCAGTACACTTCCCTGTCTCTTCATTACACACACCTGTCTCTTCATTACACACCCTGTCTCTCCATTACATACCCTGTCTTTTCATTACACACCTTGTCTTTTCATTACACATTGTCTCTCTTTATATCACACTCCTGTCTATTCATTACACCCCAAGTCTCTTCATTACACACCCCTGAATCTTCAGTACACTTCCGTTTCTTTATTACACACACCTGTCTCTTCATGACACCATTCTATCTATTCATTACACTCCTGTCTCTTCAATACATCCCATGTCTTATTATTACACACCCTTGTCTTTTCATTACACCATTCTATCTCTTCATTACAGGGGGGCTGTCTCTTCATTACACACTCCTCTCTTTTTATCCCACTCCCTTGTCTCTACATTACACAACCTGTCTCTTCATTATACACCCTGTCTCTTCATGACACATCCGTCTCTTCATTACACCCCGTGTCTTTTCATTACACACCCCTGCATTATCATTACACACCCTGTCTCTTTATTACACACCCCTGCCTTATCATTACACACCCTGTCTCTTTATTACACACCCTGTCTCTTCATTACCCCCCCATGTCTTATTACACACCCTTGTCTCTTTATTACACCATTCTATCTCTTCATTACACCCCCTGTCTCTTCCCTGTCTCTTTATTCCACGTGTCTTTTCATTACACACCCCTGCCTTGTCATTACACACCCGTCTCTTTATTACACTCCCTTGTCCCTACATTACACAACCTGTCTCTCCATTACACACCCATGTCTCTTCATTACACTCCCCTGTCTATTCATTATACACCCTGTCCCTTCATTACACCCTGTCTTTTCATTACACACCCCTGTCCCTTCATTACATCCCCCCCGTCTTTTCATTACACACCCCTACCTTGTCATTACACACCCCTGTCCCTTCATTACACACCCCTGTCTCTTCATTATACACCCTGTCTCTTCATTACACACCCCTGTCCCTTCATTACACACCCCTGTCCCTTCATTACACACCCCTGTCCCTTCATTACACCCCCCCCCCCCCCGGTCTTTTCATTACACACCCCCACCTTGTCATTACACACCCCTGTCTCTTCATTACACCCCTGTCTCTGCCTGGACCATTTCCAGTTGCTTTGGTGTCACAGTGTTCATTATGTGTCCAGCAATTGACAGCAGCCACCATCACGTTTGTTTGCAGTGGTGTCATAAATTAGAAGCTTGCAGGAAGGAGTTAAATCTAAGTGTCTAGGGGGGTAGGATCTCTGTAAAACAGACCTCTGACCACTATAAAGGAATGTTAAAAAAAAAAGTGATTCAGCACAGAACTATGAACCTAAAACAGACATAAAAGTATCTGGAACTCGCAATTCTCAGAATTTCCATTAATGTCCGTGATGAAGAATTCTGAGTAAGGCCGAGTTAGACCAAGAATCAATAAGGATCAATCCATCAATGCTATTATGGCCAAAATTATGGGCTAATCCATTTCTTCTGACACAAAGGTCCAAATCCCCAGGAGAGACATTGAAATAAATTGACACAATTCTGTCTTTCCTCAGTCACCACCAAGGAGAGCTATGGAGATTTATGAATACTGTTAATCCCTTGAAATCTAAGACGTAGTTTTGATGGTGCTGAGGCACTTGAGCCCCCCAGGGTGCGAAAGGGGACACAAAGGATACCTGTATTCTAAATGTCACATGGTGTGAAGGGGGACATGTTAAAAATTTGGTTTGGGGACCAAGTTTCAAGTTACATCTCTGTCAAACTCAATCATAAAACAGTACTGTATGCAATAAGCTCTAAAGCTCCCACTAGTGGTGGCCGCAAGCACTCACAAGTTTATCATTTGACTCTGTAGGCCTGAGTACACTTTAGAAAAGTCTTTGGCCAAACTCCCTGATTTTGGGAGGACCGGCCAACTGTCTAATGCGTATGGAGGCCTCCTGAGGGTCTTCCTACTGATGATGTTGGGGTTGATGTTGGGGTGTGAACATTCCTTTCACACTACGGAATGTCTGCAAGGAGCATCTTTTTGCGGACAACCCACAATCTGCCACCATAAACATTCTGGCGCTAGGACCGCATGGGAATGCGCCATCTCAGCTATGCATTCCGTGCGGAGTCCACAGAAAGAATCAACTGGGTTATTCTTTCTGCGGATATGGAATTTCTGTGCCAGAAATATTTGCCATGGAAATTCCACTGTGTGCACAGAGCAGCAGAATCCCATTAAAGGGGTATTCCAGGAAAAACTTTTTTGTTTTTATATCAACTGGCTCCAGAAAGTTAAACAGATTTGTAAATTACTTCTATAAAAAAAATCTTAATCCTTTCAATAATTATCAGCTGCTGAAGTTGAGTTGTTGTTTTCTGTTTGGCAACAGTGCTCTCTGCTGACATCTCTGCTTGTCTCGGGAACTGCACAGAGTAGAAGAGGTTTGCTATGGGGATTTGCTTCTAAACTGGGCGGTTCCCGAGACACGTGTCATCAGAGAGCACTTAGACAGAAAAGAACAACTCACCTTCAGCAGCTCATAAGTACTGAAAGGATTAAGATTTTTTAATAGAAGCAATTTACAAATCTGTTTAAGTTTCTGGAGCCAGTAGATATATAAAAAAAAGTTTTTTTCCTGGATAACCCCTTTAAATTCAACTGGACTCTGTTACAACGGAATCTCCGAGCCGGTGCAAGGAAGAAAACTGTGTCCCTGTAGCGAAATTTGACCCTCTTCACAGGGACACCTTTTTCTGCTTTACAGCCAGCTCCCTCTCACTCACTAACCCTTGACCTTAACTCTAACCCTTACCCCTAATCCTAACATTAACCTGTAATCCTTACCCTAACCCCTAATCCTTACCCTAACCCCTAATCCTAACCCCTAACAGCGATCAACACTGAGAAGGGCTGAGAGTGCAGAGCTCAGGTCACATTTGACTGTGGGTCACAGATTTTTTTTTCACCGGATTCCAATGCAGAATGCATGGATAATGATAATGAGTGAATGGAAATTCCGACGTGTGAAAATGGCCTGAGAAGGATCAAGTATGTTGGAATTGAACCTCCTGATCCGTCTGTGCACGGAGAGATAAACTGCTACCCGATGAGTCTGAGTGCGGTTTACCCCTCCTCTCTTCATCTAAAACACATGAACACTCAGCCGAGCCAAACGTTCATGTGTATGGTACCTTATGTCTACGCAGGGGACGCTGTGTATGAGAAAGACAGAATTTTGACTCCTATCAAGATGTATTAAAGGGGTATTCCAGGAAAAAACTTTTTTATATATATATCAACTGGCTCCAGAAAGTTAAACAGATTTGTAAATTACTTCTATAAAAAAAATCTTAATCCTTTCAGTACTTATGAATTTCTGAAGTTAAGGTTGTTCTTTTCTGTCTAAATCCTCTCTGATGACATGTGTCTCGGGAAATGCCCAGTTTAGAAGAGGTTTGCTATGGGGATTTGCTTCTAAAATGGGCGTTTCCCGAGACACGTGTCATCAGAGGGGATTTAGAAAGAAAAGAACAACCTTAACTTCAGAAGCTCATAAGTACTGAAAGGATTAGGATTTTTTAATAGATGTAATTTACAAATCTGTTTAACTTTCTGGAGCCAGTTGATATATTAAAAAAAAAATTTCTGGAATACCCCTTTAAGGAACAAATCAGCACAGAATTATGGACTTAAAAAAGGACATGATGGTAAAAAGTGCAGGAGAAATGTATTGATTATAAGGCTTTGTTCACACATCCGGAATTGCGCCGGAGATTCCAGAGCAACAGAGTCCCACTCTATTCAATGGGATTCTGCTGAGCTGTGCACACGACAGAATTTCCTCGCCAGATGCTTCTGGCACGAAATGTCCGCAGAAAGAATTAACCTGTCCATTCTTTCTGTGGACTCCGCACGGAATGCATAGCCATCTATAAGACGGCACATTCCTTTGCGGTACTAGCGTCGGCATGTTAGGCCGGCGTCCAAAGTCTCCAGAATATCCGCACTTAGATTTTTCATGCGGACATTCTGGAAGTGTGCTTAATGTGTCAGTGTCAGTGACTTACCATAGGCTGCCAGTTTCAGGGGCAGGTAAGTTCTGTACCACCTAAACCAACCCGGCAAATGTCAAGTGAGTAGCAATGTGTAAAGTGTATGCATTGCCGTTCACTACCCGAAAAATTCCGGGCAGAGATTCTGGCAAAACCTCCAATTGTCTTCGGTGGGATCCGGCTGCACCATGCATACTGCTGCAGAAATTCATATTTTGTACTCTGCAGAATACTGGCGGAATACTGCGTGGAACTGCATTGACATCTATGGCATCCATGAGAGGTCATCGCGCCGATTCGTTACCGCTGCACACAAAATGTTCCGTAGTGTGCATATACCCCAAAGCAGTGCTTCCCAACCAGAGTGCCTCCGGCTGCTGCAAAACTACAACTCCCAGCATGCCCGGACAGCCAAAGGCTGTCCGGGCATGCTGGGAGTTGTAGTTTTGCAACAGCTGGAGGCACCCTGGTTGGGAAACACTGCCCTGACTCCCACCAATCTTTTAGATTTTCTCATTAACTATTACGCAGCTTGGTATTGGGCAGGCATGGCGGCACGAACAATCACTGGATCATTCATGCGGTCATTTGCCAGCCGCACATGCCCCATTACACGGGGTGGCGTGCGACTGGCAAACAACGATTCCTGAACTTGTCATAACCACAAGATCAGGCAATGAACAAGCACTAGCTCGTTCGTTGGCCGATCGGTGGCCCTATTACAAAGGGCGATAAATGGCCTGTTCAGCCAATAACTGCCCCCTGTAATAAGGGCCTTACGGTACATTCACACATAACTAATCTGCAACCCGCAGCAGAAAATCTGCAGTAGATTTTGATAGCATTGACTTCAATGGGATTTTGATAGCATTGACTTCAATGGGTCCACAGAAAATCCGCATATCTACCACGATTTTCCACTGATCCATTGAAGTCAATGGTATCAAAATCTAGTGTAGATTACATACATTGGAGACTACCCTAAAGCTGTGTTCACACGTTCAGGTTTTAATTTGCAAATAGTGAATATGAAGCCAGGAATAGATCTGAAGAAAGGAGAAGAGCCTCTTCATTTCTACTTGTCCTCCATTTATGATCTGTTCCTGACTTTTTTGCACCCCCAATAATTTCCGCGCCCATTGCCCACCCACCAGTCAGAGATCTTGTCTCCTTATGGCTAAGTTTCTACTTATTTTTTGGCGTTTTTTTGGCCAAAAAATGCTGCGGCCAGATGTTAGCTGTAAATAATTCTTTTCCACTTGCCGTTTTTCAGTTTGGCGTTTTCTTAATCCTTTTGGTGTGTTTTTTCACTCTTTTTTGGCGTTTTTCAGCTCCTTGGCGGTTTTCGAAAATCACAAAATGTTGAGCCACTGGGGATCTTTTTGTCAAAATCGTGGCGTTTTTGTCCCATAGAAGTCTATGGGAGTGAAAAAACGCCAAGAAAAACGATTTCTTGGTTTTAACTCTGGCGTTTTTGCAGGTGGATTTTATTCTTTTTTGGACTTTAGTGATCCCAAAAAGTGTTTGAGATACCTTTTTTCAATAAAATTTCGTAGGTTACCATTAAAAAAAATATATAGATATTGTAGTGAAGGAAAACATTGTATATAACGAAATTTATCTTTTTTATAACAACATTTTGATTAATTTTTAAAACAGGGATCAATTTATGTGTGCGGGCGGGGACCGAAAAATGTAGCTGACAATAATAAAAATGTAGTGTGTGTATGTTTTACACTTTTTTAAAATCTTTTTTAGGTAGTACTACTACTCCCAGCATGGAACACTGTTCCATGATGGGAGTAGTAGTACCTGTACTAATTGACAGATCACCCGTTGCGATCCTCCTGTATAATGTATAGATGTGGCGGCCGCCCTTCTATGGTCCCCTACACTGACGTATATATACACATATTCCTATTTCCCGCAGAGAGTTGTGATTGGCCAGATGGTTCCAGCCAATCACAGCTCTCTGTGGGAAATAGGAATATGTGTATATATATGTCAGTGCAGGGGACCATAGAAGAGCGGCCGCCTGCATCTATACATTATACAGGAGGTTCACAGCGGGTGTCAGGAGTGACATCCACTGGGATCTTTCCTTAACTGCAAGTACTACTACTCCCAACATGGAGCATACTCTGCTCCATGCTGGGATCTGTAGTACCTGCATTAATAGACAGATCGCAGCGGGTGTCAGAAGTTACACTCACTGCGATCTGTCTATTAATGCAGGTACTACAGCTCCCATCATGGAGCAGAGTGTGCTCCATGTTGGGAATAGTAGTACCTGCAGGTAAGAACAGATCACAGCGGGTATCACTACTGACATCCGCTGTGATCCTTCTGTCTATTGCTGAGATGGAGCGGCTTTCTCCTGCGCTCGCATCTCTGCACTATACTCTGCCACTCACTCATTCATATTTCCCTGTGATTGGCTGCAACCATCCGACCAATCCCCACTCTGGGCGTAAAATTATGAATGATGTTCTGGACGATTGCATCTGGTGTCATGACTGACACCCGTGGCGATATGTCTATTAGTACATGTACTACTACTCCCAACATGGAACAGTCTGTTCCATGCTGGGAGTAGTAGTACTACCTAAAAAAAAATTAAAATAGAGTAAAAAAGTGAAACACACTTTATTAAAAATTAATTAAAATGTAGTTATAAAAAATATAAATTTTGTTAAATACATATTTTTTCCATCACTACTGCATCCTTTTTTTTTTTTGGTACCCAACAAATTTTGGGTAGCAAAAAAAACTGCCAAGGTGCAATTTCCACACAAATGAAAAAACGCCAGATGCAGGAAATTGCACTGGCGTTTTTTCAGGCATTTTTTTTTCAACCCAAAAAATGCAGGACAAAAAAACAAGTAGAAACTTAGCCTTAAGAGGCAGCTGTGGCCATTGCGCACCCAGAATGTAGAAATCAACACAAGGGGGGAAGATGTTCTCTGTCTATCCAAAATAAAGTAGACTGGCTGCTTATGTTTTACCAGATGAACCTGGTTCTCTCTGCTGCCAAATGCGACCTGCTTTAATAAATCACCCTCTGTGCTTGCATAATGTAATTGAGTTAGCCAGTGCTCGCTCCATGCCGTGCGGTACTGAAAACACGACCCGCTGCGCGTGGTGACCAGAGGGGGGGGGGGAGTGGGGGTAACTGCTGCGCCTCCTCTTTATAATATTTAACAGCCATTCTGGTGCTAACAGCTGAATACCTGGTTATAGCCGTATACACCCGCTCGAGTCTTGTCACCATCCACAACGCTTCAGTCATTGCACCTGCCGCACAGATGGTGATTTTATTGGCTGCCAGTCTGGAGAAGAGTAACATATGTCCGTCTGAGATAGAGCCTAAAATAACTCTACCTGCTTCCCTTATGGAGTTATAAACCTCTTAAACGCAGCTTTTCTAGAATGCTCTGTTTTTTACACACTTTTTTTTTTTTTATTACTGACCTCTCCACCGTTGTTATATAACGTACATCTGTTCCTCCCGGTCGTGAACCTGCGTTACCTCTATACCTGGCAGGTTACTATTGTTCATTCAGTGAACTTGATGTAAAGGGATTGAAATGGGGGGAAAAAAAATTGTTTTCTGTGAAACAGCGCCACCTTTCGTCCAAAGGCTGTGGCTGGTATTGCAGCTTAACCGTATTGACTTGGATAGGGCGGAGATGTAGCAAAGTGGTGCTATAAATAACAATAACTCCTCCTGCTACTACAGCATTTTTCCACTCTATGGGTCTTCAGCTGTTGCAAAACTACACCTCCGAACAGCCTTCACTGTCAGGGCATGCTTGCCTAGGGGATATCCTAGCTGCTTCACTTTGACCACCCCCCAAAAGATCTTTCACCCAAATCATGACTGACACAAGGTTAGTGGTACAAAAGGCCACAGCAGCCACCAAAAACGACATTGTACTATCCTGCAAACCCCTAAACCAAAAAGCGAAAGCCTAAGAAGTGAAGGGAAAAAGAAAAAGAGAGGACAGCGCCTCGTGTAATTCTGTGAGACTGATGGGTCACTAGATATTCGGGTGGAAGTATGCTCACCTTGGGTGAACCTTGGGTTCATGCATATAACCCCTCCGTGTTGGGGTACAGATGTGCGATCTGGAGCTGCAGCCCGCTGATCCGGCCGGCGTCCTCGAAGGGGTCAGCAAATGCAGTAGGAGTATATTTAAAGAAAAACGGCTTGCGATGGCGCTGCTCCAGCAGGTGAAATTCATAGGAGTCCAGATGTAAAGGGTATCAAAGTTTATTGACACAGAATATAAAAGGACAAGACATTTACATATTACAAGATGCGTTTTAGGAGTTAACTCTCCCTTTGTCAAATGTGAAAATGGCTAAATATACTTCAAAAGGCCAAAGCCAACAGCGGTCGGATAATACCCGAAGGGGAAACCCCCTCACAAAAAGCCTGTCCCACGTAAAACAGAAGGGCCACTTCCCCATCTGCCACTGTACTGAGGCCCCCCAGCCGCCCAGACAAGGTTTCCCACTCCAACCACCACCTGAGGTAGGCCGTCTAAGTAGCCCTACTCACAGACCGATAAACCAATCCCAGAGCCACCGCTACACCAGACTCCACAGCAAGGCCGGACATGTAATCCCCTCCTCGTCTGCACCACCAGCTCCCAAAACAATGTTCTCCACCCCCAGCACATGAGAAGCCACGAACTGAGCATTCAATTCTAAGCCCTTCAAAACTAAATGATGCAACAACCGCATAAACAGCGGGGAATTTGCCAACTGAGCGTTGATAGTTTGCACCAACCCCAGGTTATCGCGGCGAAAACAAACCCTTCTATTGCTAACGCACGGCCCCCACACTTACACTACAATAGGAAGCAGCTCCAAAAGCGTGAGATTCCATGTCAACCCCGCCTCCCTCCAAGCCACTGGCCACTGCCCCGCACACCACTGTCCCCGCAGGAAAGTGAACAGCTGCAATTCCTGACTAGAGATAGGACGGACCATCACTACAGACCTCCCGTTATACTTCTCCAAAAACGTGCGCCACGCACACAAATCATCCCGCAAATCCGATGAAATGGTGCGGCTTCCGGATCCCCACCGCGGCAGCTGCCAAACGCCTACAAAAGACCCTCCCCTTGGGTATTATACGGCAGGCAAAATTAGGACGGCCCAGCAAAGACTGAACCTCCAAGGCTGACACCAGATTGCACACTGAACCACCTCCCCCCCCCCCCCCCCCCCAGACCCCACAACCATACTAGGGATCCGAAACCCTTCAGAAAACTCTTCATACAACAGCCGAGCAGCCGCCCTATTTGGATACCAGTCAAGGAAAGGAACCATCCTTTCCACCATCACCAGCGTCGCCTCCTTTTGGTCAGCACCCCCACTCTTTCCCTTTCCTAAAACACCGAGGCAACCCATGGGCACCCCCCACAACCGGAGAACTCATGCTTGAATCTGCAGTCTGCCCCATACTTGCAGCTACCATCATTGAATTGCGCCGACATCATCCTCATCCACAGGCTGATGTCCTTGTGAACCCATCTCAAAGATGGGAGAACCGCCATCCACTGCCTAAATTGAGCCACGCAGTGCCCCTGTATACCCAATAAGCCCCCCCACCGAGTCCAAGTAACAAAAGAGCCCGGAATAATGCTCCAGATTATTCTCCCTCACTACACTAGCCAGTGTTGCAAAGGCTTTCAGCCAACTGGAGAAGGTCCGCGGTATCAACCGATACCGCCATTGCTCCTTCTTCTTACCCTTGTCCGGCTTTACCCTATCCAGGTTCAATTTCTCAAGCCGAAGCAGAGAAAAAATCTCCACATACTCCCTATTCCAAATTTTTTCACGCACTTCCGCCTTCAAATTCACCCCTAAAGGGCCCTCGAAGCAGACATACACCTCCCCCCATGCAGAATCAGCTAAGTGCACATCCGCCTCAGGCACAGAAACACTCCTGGACACAGGCACCACCGCCGACGCCCCAGTCATCGTACCTACCGCTGCAGGCCCCAAAACACTCCCGGATGCAGGCACCACCGCCGGCATCCCAGCCACCATACCTACCGCTGCAGGCCCCACCCCAGGCCCCCCCCCCCCACCGGACATACCCCATACAGCAACCGGGGACCTCTCCACGCAGTCTAACCACGGAGAACAAGTGAGTTCTTGCTTGTATAAAAAACATAAATTTATTGTAATCTTCTTGACATCATGGCAGACAGTACATAAAACAAGAAATCTTCATATTGTTACGCCAAGCGCTCCGGGTCCCTGCTCCTCCCCGGAGCGCTCGCGGCGTTCCGCTCTCGGTCAGACCCACTGACCCGGAGCGCTGCACTGACATTGCCGGCGGGGATGCGATTCGCATAGCGGGACGCACCCGCTCGCGAATCGCATCCCAAGTCACTTACCTGTCCCGGCCCCCGGCTGTCATGTCCTGGCGCGCGCGGCTCCGCTCCTTAGGGCGCGCGCGCGCCAGCTCTCTAAGATTTAAAGGGCCAGTGCACCAATGATTGGTGCCTGGCCCAATTAGCCTAATTAGCTTCCACCTGCTCCCTGGCTATAATACCTCACTTCCCCTGCACTCCCTTGCCGGATCTTGTTGCCTTGTGCCAGTGAAAGCGTTTAGTGTTGTCCAAAGCATGTGTTTCCAGATCTTCTGCTATCCACATTGACTACGAACCTTGCCGCCTTACCCGACCTTCTGCTACGTCTGACCTTGCCTCTGCCTAGTCCTTCTGTCCCACGCCTTCTCAGCAGTCAGCGAGATTGAGCCGTTGCCAGTGGATACGACCTGGTTGCTACCGCCGCAGCAAGGCCATCCCGCTTTGCGGCGGGCTCTGGTGAATACCAGTAGCATCTTAAAACCGGTCCACCGACACAGTCCACGCCAATCCCTCGCTGACACAGAGGATCCACATCCAGCTAGCCGAATCGTGACAGTAGATCCGGCCATGGATCCCGCTGAGGTGCCGCTGCCAAGTCTCGCTGACCTACCCACGGTGGTCGCCCAGCAATCGCAGCAAATTTCCCAACAAGGACAGCAGCTGTCGCAGCTGACCGCCACGTTACAGCAACTTCTGCCACTGCTACAGCAGCAACCATCTCCTCCGCCAGCTCCTGCACCTCCTCCGCAGCGAGTGGCCGCTCCTAGCCTCCGCTTGTCCCTGCCGGACAAGTTTGATGGGGACTCTAGACTCTGCCGTGGCTTCTTGTCTCAATGTTCCCTGCATATGGAGATGCTGTCGGACCAATTTCCTTCAGAACGGTCTAAGGTGGCGTTCGTAGTGAGTCTTCTATCTGGAAAGGCTTTGTCTTGGGCCACACCGCTCTGGGACCGCAATGATCCTGCCACAGCCACAGTCCAGTCCTTCTTCGCTGAAGTCCGTAGTGTCTTCGAGGAACCAGCCCGAGCTTCTTCTGCCGAGACTGCCCTGCTGAACCTGGTCCAGGGTAATTCTTCAGTAGGCGAGTACGCCATCCAATTTCGTACTCTCGCTTCCGAATTATCTTGGAATAACGAGGCTCTCTGCGCGACCTTTAAAAAAGGCCTATCCAGAAACATCAAAGATGTGCTGGCCGCACGAGAGATTCCTGCCAACCTGCAAGAACTTATCCATTTGGCCACCCGCATTGACATGCGTTTTTCTGAGAGACACCAGGAGCTCCGCCAGGAAAAAGACCTAGATCTTTGGGCACCTCTCCCACAGTATCCTTTGCAATGTACGCCTGTGCCTCCCGCCGAGGAGGCTATGCAAGTGGATCGGTCTCGCCTGACCCAGGAAGAGAGGACTCGCCGTAGGGAAGAAAATCTTTGTCTGTACTGTGCCAGTACCGAACATTTCTTGGTGGATTGCCCTATTCGTCCTCCACGTCTGGGAAACGCACGCACGCACCCAGCTCACGTGGGTGTGGCGTCTCTTGGTACGAAGTCTGCTTCTCCACGTCTCACGGTGCCCGTGCAGATTTCTCCTTCTGCCAACTCCTCCCTCTCAGCCGTGGCCTGCTTGGACTCTGGTGCCTCTGGAAATTTTATTCTGGACTCTTTGGTGAATAAGTTCTACATCCCGGTGACCCGTCTCGTCAAGCCACTCTACATTTCCTCGGTCAACGGAGTGAAATTGGATTGCACCGTGCGTTACTGCACAAAACCCCTCTTAATGTGCATTGGACCCCATCACGAAAAGATTGAATTGTTCGTCCTTCCCAACTGCACCTCTGAAGTCCTCCTCGGTCTGCCATGGCTCCAGCATCATTCTCCCACCCTTGACTGGACCACCGGGGAGATCAAGAATTGGGGCCCTGCTTGCCGCAAGAAATGCCTCACCGCTGCTCCCAGTCCCGTCTGTCGTGCCTCAGTGTCTCCTCCTGTGCCTGGTCTCCCCAAGGCCTATCGGGACTGTGCTGTGCCTCCTCATAGCCCCCTGTCCTGGTGACTCCCTGCCCCGTGCCAAGCTTCACCCTCTGCCCTCCCTCCCCATTCCCACTCCTGCTGTACTGCCTGCCTTTGAGGAAACCCTACAATCGCTCCCAGTGTCCTCGTCCCATGTGAAGCAATTGCCGGACAAAAAAAGGGGGAGACATAAGGGGGGGGGGTACTGTTACGCCGAGCGCTCCGGGTCCCTGCTCCTCCCCGGAGCGCTCGCGGCATTCCTCTCTCTGCAGCGCCCCGGTCAGACCCGCTGACCGGGAGCGCTGCACTGACATTGCCGACGGGGATGCGATTCGCATAGCGGGACGCGCCCGCTCGCGAATCGCATCCCAAGTCACTTACCTGTCCCGGCCCCCGGCTGTCATGTCCTGGCGCGCGCGGCTCCGCTCCTTAGGGCGCGCGCGCGCCAGCTCTCTAAGATTTAAAGGGCCAGTGCACCAATGATTGGTGCCTGGCCCAATTAGCCTAATTAGCTTCCACCTGCTCCCTGGCTATAATACCTCACTTCCTCTGCACTCCCTTGCCGGATCTTGTTGCCTTGTGCCAGTGAAAGCGTTTAGTGTTGTCCAAAGCCTGTGTTTCCAGATCTTCTGCTATCCACATTGACTACGAACCTTGCCGCCTGCCCCGACCTTCTGCTACGTCTGACCTTGCCTCTGCCTAGTCCTTCTGTCCCACGCCTTCTCAGCAGTCAGCGAGGTTGAGCCGTTGCCGGTGGATACGACCTGGTTGCTACCGCCGCAGCAAGACCATCCCGCTTTGCGGCGGGCTCTGGTGAATACCAGTAGCATCTTAGAACCGGTCCACCGACAAGGTCCACGCCAATCCCTCGCTGACACAGAGGATCCACATCCAGCTAGCCGAATCGTGACACATATAAAGGCAGTCCTTAGCGTAACTAAATATAGTCGGAAGGTTATGTAGGCATGTCCTTAGACTTGTCTCACCAGCTGGGATTTCTGTGTGTTGGATCTATCTTGGAATGTCCTTCTAAGATGGCCGCCTCTATTAGCCTCATCTGGCTGTCATCCTTCATCAGGCTGGCTTGGTCTGGTCTGGCTTGGCCCCGCCTTCCTTCCTCCTTCCTTAGCTTTGCTTCTTCCTTCTTCCTGAACTTATATACCATAACTATGGGTGTGTTCACTATGATTGAAGTGTGTCCTTTATATATGTGGGCGTGTTTATCCTAAGTAATCCTGTGTCTACTATCCATTAATATACCTATATACTATATATCTCCTCCTAGTGGGTTGGCTGAATATATATTTTACTTGTGGGTGTATGCATTATGTAATGGCTACATTGTTATCTGATTGGATATTACTAACCTTACATATATGGTACTTCTCTGAAGTCTCAACGTGACTACGTGACCATTCTCCTGCTACAAATATACTAAAATTGTATATAGTGAAATGCTTCTTAGCTTAGCTATTCTATCTATAGGATTCAGCTAGCTCAACTAATATATTTGACTTGTTCCAAAGGCCAGTTCAGCCATCTTGATTTGTATACCCTAGCTCAATTACCTTCATCCACAGGTTACAATGATATTGCATATAAAAAAAATACCTTACCAAAAAATACATCTCATAATATTTTACAGCAACCAACCCCCTGCCTGACCGCGGGTCCCCAGCTCCCCGGGAGGCCGCGGCATCACTCGGCTCCTAAGCCTGTATAGGCACAAGGCTAGATGAACTCCACCCTCTGGCTGCTGGCACAGAAGCAGGCAGACACAGCCGGATCACGAGCCGCTGCACTCCACCAAGCCCACCCCTCCCTGGTGGCCTCATTACTGGGGCGGGCCATAGGCTCCAGCTCCTCACGCTGAATGGGGGCCGTGGCAGCCGCACACCAACCCCCATATTCCAACACACCAGAGCGCCCGCGGGAGGACCCCCCCAGATAATCCCCCACTCGAACCACCGGAACCCCGGGCAGAAGAGGCCGTGGGCTACACAGAGGGACTCACCCGGCGGTGCCTGGTGCATGGAGCAGCATCGGGACTCAGGCAGGCCTGGGGGCGGGAGTGCCGGCCGCTGACCCAGGAACTCCGCTCCGTTGATGACCCTGCAGGACCGGCCAACTAGGGGATTTGCTACTCCAGCCACTCGGGACCCCTCAGAAGCGCCTCGTCCCGCAAGCGTTGCAGCATTCTTCCAAGTCCGCCATGAGGTAGGAGCTTCTTCTGCCAACTTCTCGTGCCAACTGACTCCCTTTCCCAGCTCCCTCCTTCTTAAACCCCCTCGCTAACTCCTATCCCTATCACATGACAAACCCCCGTTGACCTAACCGTCCATCCAAGTCTCCCCCTGTCATGTGCCCCTCCACTCTGATCCTATCCACTACAGGGCTTCCTGGAAGGTGTAGTTTTGAAACAGCCAAAGTGAGACAGGTTGGGGAACACTGGGCTAGACAATGCATACCTTGAAGGGGTATTCCTTATTTGGGCATTTATGGATAACCAGGGGTGGGTGCTTCTCCATGGATCACATCCTAATGTTGGAACGTGATAGATGCCGCTTATCTCTTCTTCTCTTCAGTCTGTCACAGATGACTTTTGCAGAGTATACTTTCTGCTGTACCAATCACCGATTGACTGAAATGTAGTCAAGAGGTTCTTCAGCAGCTACAGTCTGTATTCAGTGTGTTCAGACCTCATAATACACATCACAGCTGCTGTAGAATTTTATAACACACACCTCAGCTGCTGCAGAATCTTCTAATACACACCTTAGCTGCTGTGGAACATTCTAATACACACCTCAGCTGCTGCAGGACATCATTATACACACCTCAGCTGCTGCAGGACATCATTATACACTCCTCACCTGCTGCTCAACACACTAGAGTACTACCGTTCTGCAGCTAGACAGCCCCATAACGTGCAGATCCCTAGTGAGCCCAGCAACGCTTTTGTCAAATGGGTTGTTCCTAGGGTCGCCACCTTTCTTGTAAAAAAAAAAAATACCGACCATGCTAATTTGCATAATTGATTATATATGTGTCTATAATTTGCATAATTGATTATATATGCATCACAGGATACACATATACGGGGGGAATTTTGTCCTATTCTGACCCCTATAACTTTTTTTATTTATCTTTATCCCAGTCTGTAGTTTTTAACAGGACCATTTTTGTTTTGATGTGACATTTTGATGACTTTTTTTTTAAATTAGATTTGGGAGCTGCAGATAATTACTAACTACAACTCCCAGCATGCCCTGATAAAGCCTGTGGCTCAGCAGCTGCCCCAAACAAAAACTACAACTCCCAGCATGACCGTGTCCTGTGTCCTCCATCACGCTGCTGGCTTTTTTTGGGAACTGCTTCTTCCTGTTTCTGTGGCCTCCCTCAGACTACAATCCCCAGGATCCTTTGTATTAAGGTGGGAGGTGACTTATTTCACTCCCACACATCAGTCACCCCTCCCTTTGATCACATGACTTGCACAACATCACCTGACATACAAGCTGTGTGTCACGATGCCGGCTGGCAGGAGGTGGATCCTCTGTGCCAGAGAGGGATTGGCGTGGACCGTGCTAGTGGACCGGTTCTAAGTCACTACTGGTTTTCACCAGAGCCCGCCGCAAAGCGGGATGGACTTGCTGCGGCGGTAGTGACCAGGTCGTATCCACTAGCAACGGCTCAACCTCTCTGGCTGCTGAAGATAGGCGCGGTACAAGGGAGTAGACAGAAGCAAGGTCGGACGTAGCAGAAGGTCGGGGGCAGGCGGCAAGGTTCGTAGTCAGGGTGGATAGCAGAAGTACTGGTACACGGGCTTTTGGACACACAAAACGCTTTCACTGGCACAAGGCAACAAGATCCGGCAAGGGAGTGCATGGGAGGAGGTCAGATAAAGGCAGGGAGCAGATGGAAGCCAATTAAGCTAATTGGGCCAGGCACCAATCATTGGTGCACTGGCCCTTTAAGTCTCAGGGAGCTGGCGCGCGCGCGCCCTAGAGAGCGGAGCCGCGCGCGCCAGCACATGACAGCAGGGGACGGGAACGGGTAAGTGACCTGGGATGCGATTCGCGAGCGGGCGCGTCCCGCTGTGCGAATCGCATCCCCAACGGCCATGACAGTGCAGCGCTCCCGGTCAGCGGGACTGACCGGGGAGCTGCAGGGAGAAAGACGCCGTGAGCGCTCCGGGGAGGAGCGGGGACCCGGAGCGCTAGGCGTAACAGTACCCCCCCCCTTAGGTCTCCCCTTTTTTTTGTCCGGTGACTGCCTCCCCTGGGATGAGGACACCGGGAAGGAATGGATGGTTTCCTCAATGGCAGGCAGTACAGCAGGAGTGGGAATGGGGAGGGAGGGCAGAGGGCGAGGCCTGGCACGGGGCAGTGTGACACCAGGACGAGGGCCATGAGGAGGCACCGAGGCTTGCCTGAGTGGACTGGGAGGGGGGGAGAGGCATTTTCTGTGGCAGGCAGAGTCCCTAACGACCTTAGGGGGACCGGATACAGGAGGAACCACAGGGTCACGGCAGGGAGTACTGGGAACCGGTTTAAGGCAGTCCTTGGAACAAGAGGGACCCCAACTCTTGATCTCCCCAGTGGACCAGTCCAGGGTTGGGGAATGGTGTAGAAGCCAGGGTAGTCCAAGGAGAATTTCGGAAGTGCAATTGGGAAGGACCAAAAATTCAATTTTCTCGTGATGAGGTCCGATGCACATTAGGAGGGGCTCCGTGCGGTAACGCACGGTGCAATCCAACCTGGCTCCGTTGACCGCGGAAATGTGGAGTGGCTTGACAAGACGGGTCACCGGAATGCGGAATTTATTCACCAAGGACTCCCGAATAAAATTCCCAGAGGCACCAGAATCCAGGCAGGCCACGGCTGAGAGGGAAGAGCTGGCTGAAGTAGAAATCCGTACAGGCACCGTGAGACGTGGAGAAGCCGACTTAGCATCAAGAGACGCCACACCCACGAGAGCTGGGTGCGAGCGTGCGTTTCCCAGACGTGGAGGACGGATAGGGCAATCCACCAAAAAATGTTCGGTACTGGCACAGTACAGACAAAGATTCTCTTCCTTACGGCGATTCCTCTCTTCCAGGGTCAGGCGAGACCGATCCACTTGCATGGCTTCCTCGGCGGGAGGCCTAGGCGCAGATTGCAGTGGAGACTGTGGGAGAGGTGTCCAGAGATCTAAGTCTTTTTCCTGGCGGAGCTCTTGATGTCTCTCAGAAAAACGCATGTCAATGCGAGTGGCTAGATGAATGAGTTCATGCAGGTTAGCAGGAGTTTCTCGTGCGGCCAGAACATCTTTAATGTTGCTGGATAGGCCTTTTTTAAAGGTCGCGCAGAGGGCCTCATTATTCCAGGATAGTTCAGAAGCAAGAGTACGGAATTGTATGGCGTACTCGCCAACGGAAGAATTACCCTGGACCAGGTTCAGCAGGGCAGTCTCAGCAGAAGAGGCTCAGGCAGGTTCCTCAAAGACACTTCGAATTTCCGAGAAGAAGGAGTGTACAGAGGCAGTGACGGGGTCATTGCGGTCCCAGAGCGGTGTGGCCCATGACAGGGCTTTTCCAGACAGAAGGCTGACTACGAAAGCCACCTTAGACCTTTCAGTAGGAAACTGATCCGACATCATCTCCAAATGCAGGGAACATTGCGAAAGAAAGCCACGGCAAAACTTAGAGTCCCCATTAAATTTGTCCGGCAAGGACAGGCGGAGGCTAGGAGTGGCCACTCGCTGCGGAAGAGGTGCAGGAGCTGGCGGAGGAGATGGTTGCTGCTGCTGTAGCTGAGACTGAATCTGCTGTAGCTGCGACTGGAGTTGCTGAGTCATGGTGGTCAAGTACGACAGCTGGTGATCTTGTTGGGCAATCTGTCGGGCTTGCTGGGCGACCAGTGTGGGGAGGTCGGCGACAACAGGCAGAGGAACTTCAGCGGGATCCATAGCCGGATCTACTGTCACGATGCCGGCTGGCAGGAGGTGGATCCTCTGTGCCAGAGAGGGATTGGCGTGGACCGTGCTAGTGGACCGGTTCTAAGTCACTACTGGTTTTCACCAGAGCCCGCCGCAAAGCGGGATGGACTTGCTGCGGCGGTAGTGACCAGGTCGTATCCACTAGCAACGGCTCAACCTCTCTGGCTGCTGAAGATAGGCGCGGTACAAGGGAGTAGACAGAAGCAAGGTCGGACGTAGCAGAAGGTCGGGGGCAGGCGGCAAGGTTCGTAGTCAGGGTGGATAGCAGAAGTACTGGTACACGGGCTTTTGGACACACAAAACGCTTTCACTGGCACAAGGCAACAAGATCCGGCAAGGGAGTGCATGGGAGGAGGTCAGATAAAGGCAGGGAGCAGATGGAAGCCAATTAAGCTAATTGGGCCAGGCACCAATCATTGGTGCACTGGCCCTTTAAGTCTCAGGGAGCTGGCGCGCGCGCGCCCTAGAGAGCGGAGCCGCGCGCGCCAGCACATGACAGCAGGGGACGGGAACGGGTAAGTGACCTGGGATGCGATTCGCGAGCGGGCGCGTCCCGCTGTGCGAATCGCATCCCCAACGGCCATGACAGTGCAGCGCTCCCGGTCAGCGGGACTGACCGGGGAGCTGCAGGGAGAAAGACGCCGTGAGCGCTCCGGGGAGGAGCGGGGACCCGGAGCGCTAGGCGTAACACTGTGGATCTTCGTGATGATGAATGAGCGCACATGTGCACCGGTAACATCATCAGGGGGCCGGGTTCACACACAACAGACAAAGCTGCCAAGCCCCCTTTCAGCGCCTGACTTGTGATGTATTGTCTCGGGCCGCACAGCAAGTTGGGACAGGTCCGAGACAACACTCATCTTGTAGGCTGCAGAAAATGAGAAAAGATAAACAAAGAAATTCGAAACCAGCCACCAAACACAGGCAAGTGAGGTATATTAGTAACTAGACTAACTTTGCTGCCCCTGTCTCACATATAAAGAACTAAAAATCCCAGAATACTCCTTTAATGTCCATGGTTTCAAGATAATAGAGCCAACCTTCACATAAGTAGCAGAAGAATCTGATAGTATATAGAGCCCAGCTGCCATCGTAACCTCTGCCCCCCCCCCCATTAATTGTTCTACCCCTATATTTACCAAACTATAAACCCTCCATTTGTTTAATGTAAATTATCCAGCTCATCTATGCGCACCACTTGATATGCATTTATTCCGGACACAGACACAGGCTTGCAGAAGCCGGACCAAGCGAAGGAGAGTAAATCACTGCCGTGCCGCTCCTCATACGCTGCACCTGCTCATTTTCATTTTACTTGAGGAGGAAACGAAACAAAAGGAAAATGCTTTCGCAGTCCACAGAATGACAATGTTGCCAATGCCTCTCATCGAATCTGTTCAACCTCTAATGCCCCTTTAATACGGGGAAAGGCTCAGCTCCTTATTTCGGTAGGGTCCAAAATAAAATTTTGCCAGACTTCTGCATTAGCATCTTAGTCGCACACAGAGATTTCTTTTTCCCGCACGGTGTTTGTCACAACATGAATCACGTTGCCCTCCCTTTTTCCTGGGGCTCTGCACTACGCACTATCTTCATAACAACATTTGCTGTGTAGGACTTCTTTCTTCTTTCACCCTTCTTGAGTTCCAAGCTGGCAGAAGACTTTTTGGACAAAGACCCGCTCTTCTGTAGGCACGTCTTCAAGCTCCTCCGATGTGCGCAGAGAAATTACTCAGCCTTGGCAGCGGAGCCATCTGCAATTCGAAACCCATGAAGTCTAAATTGGTTTTAAATCCTTCCAATAACAATCCTCCAAAGACTATTTATCGAATTAACTTTGTAGACTTCTAAAAATTCTCCGGCTCCCCCAATATTTGGTCATTAATTAATCATCGTTAAGGGACTCGAAACTCGCCGGTGCCGTTGGTTGGAGAATATTAGAAGTTTATAACCTTCTTGCTGAGGAAATTACGGTGATAACTGAGGTTTAATGGTTCCAAATATCACAGGATTTCTTCCTTCCAAACCCCTTCAGAACATCTAACTCAGCGCCGTATTTTGTTTTTTGGACCCAACTTCCGGGTAAAGATTGATAACAAAAGGTAAATGTGGTTCTTCTGTAATAATTAGGGCAGCGAGGAAGATTCAAGACGCCAAATCTCAATTACGACTTCACTTATGAAACATAACTGACTAATTCACGCTTAATAATCCAAGCGCAGATGTTGGGTTTAGACCGGTATTTTCCAAACGGCGTGTCCCCAGCGGTTTGCAAAACTACAACTCAAATTTTCTTAAAGGGGATTTATATGATGCAAAGTTGGTAAAATCAGAGAGCAGAGTGCAGGTGCCAATGTCTAGCTGGAATCAGGTGTGGAGAGGAGCAGAGAGCTATCCAAACCACAGGCACCGAACCTCAAAACCCCCATCTCTCCACAGGCTCTTACGTCAATGAGGGGGGCGGGCCGAGGAATGAAGCCGGCTCACTGCCCCCATTGTGCAGAGCACAGAATTAGTGCGGGCATAGCTCTGGAAATACTTTACCTAAATATGTAAGTAATCCTTTTTACAGCAATAGAAAAGAAGATGAATGGCACTCATCAGTACTTGTAGCGGGTAAAAGGACTTCATTTAAAGAAAGTGCAGGTGAACAAACATAGCATAGAGAGAGTTCAGGACGCCATCAGTAGCAGTGGTGATAGCTATTTCATGCGCTAGGCGGGCACTTGCTCGGACCGCACTTCCTTCTTTTTACAGCTACTCCCCCACACTATAACCCAGTATATTAGGTGAACTAGCTGTAAGTTTCTCTTTAATTTTACTTAATTCACATCACAAAAGAGGGGATGTTGTTAATACTTGGCAAGCGTGTGAAAATTGTTGTTTTTATGGTTTTGAATTGATAATAAAGCTGTGACCACTCCTACTTTACCCAAAAATCCCAGTGTTGAGTATTTCTTTGAAGGAATATTAAATGTTGTAAGGAGAATCTGTACCCGCAGTTCTGCTACCGCACTCTGAATCAGCTGTGGGAAAAGTTTCAGTGTAACTCAAGGGTGTAAATCAAAAGCTCTGATCTTCCCAGGCTTAATAGTCCAGTGGGCGGTCCTATCATTGAGTGACATACCAAGGGGGGGGCCCTGGGTGCCACTCACAAGGGGGGTGCCATAAGGGAGTCACCTCCCATCCACTGCTGTACCGCGACCGCAAAGTTTTTCTGCCTGGTGCCTGCATCTGTGGAGTCAGAGCAGCAGGGGGAGGAGTGTTGTGGCGGAGCGCAACATGACGTCATGATGCAGACACCACCTTTACGGATCTTTTAAAGTAGTGGAAGGATCCATCACCAGTGGTCGGACAAAGGGATCATCAAAATGTAAGTAAATAATTCTATGTGAAGGGAGGGGGTGTAATTAAGGGGTTTAGGGAAGGGGTGTAATTAAGGGGGGGAAGGGAGAGGGTATAATTGGGGGGAAGGGGGTGTAATTGGGGGGGAGGGGTGTAATTAAGGGGGGTGCTTAACAAAGTTTCCGTCCCGGGTGCCAAATGCTCTAGGTACGCCCCTGGTGACACTGCTCACTGGACTCTTAAAAATGGTAAATGTTGTAAGGAGAATATCTACCTGCAGTTCTGATATCGCACTCTGAATAAGCTGAATCCCTAATATAACCTCAGAGTTAAATTTATTTTTCCAAAGGCTTTAAAGGGAACACTTTCATGCTGTCTGGACCACAATGCTGCCTGAACCGATGACAGACAAAGCTGGTCATACACATACATGATATAAGGTAGTTCACAATGGTCCAATTCTTTTGACCATTTCTTGTAAGTAACATATGAATGATTGTTTGTGATGGCCATACCGATGTCTGCCACAAAAATGATTGGCCACTTTTTCATGAACTGGTGATAACCGGACAATCTTTCCACAGTGATGTGTCAGTTTAGTCTGCCATGTTACTGGTGGGATCTTTTGTATGAATGACCCCTCGTACGATGGATCAAACACATGTGTGGCCCGCTTTGCAATCTTAGGTAGCCTCCTGTGGCCAACTTTACAGTCTTAGGTAATCACGTGTGACCAGCTTCATGGCCTTAGTAAGTCTAGTGTTGTCAGCTTTAAAGTCTTAGATAGTCTTATGTGGCCAGTTTTATAGTCTTAGAAAGTCTGGGGTGGCCGGTTTTAGTCTTAGATAGTCTTGTGTGATCTTCAATAGTCCTCCCTCTGATTCGCAAACACCATTTTCTATCTAGTGTCCAAACATTCTTAATGGGATGGAACACTGGAACCCGTCATTCATTACAATCTATTCTTACGACTCACATCCAGTGTTTTAGTTTATTATGATGTTTTTCCTTCTTTGGTACTATGCTGCACTCTGGATACATCTGCTTGGCCATATGACCGTTTCCTTTCTTGATCCGGACTGAACACCGGGATGAGGGAAGTGACCCTTGCACACGGCTGCTTCCTGTCCAGGTTGCCCCTTGCCAATCATCTTATTTTAGGTATTGACTCGATGAGGAGAATGAGCCGCGCTTCCTCCAGAGGGTGAATCCTCGCTTATTCATTCCTGTCTTTTGTTCTTTACACTTTGGAGGAATCGTCTCTGTTATCACCTCTGCCTTGGATTCAATGGGTCATAAATTTCACCTTTCTCATAAAAAGCGTAAAGTCACTCTCCTGCCTGATGTTTGTTATTCTTAGTCTCCCAAATGACGGTTGTGAAATGTGTGGGAGCGCCAAAGTATTCACCAATCTGTCAATACCAATTGTGAGGATCTTCCGAGCTGTAAGGCTGCTGGAAAGGAGGTTTTGGTAATAGGTCATGTATTTACAGACACTGCAAGACTAGAGAAAAACACTTGGTGTTTCCACTGTCTCCGTTAAAGGGGCCACTAATCCTAACACCAGTCACATTGGCAACAGATGATGAGAGACGACTGACCGTGTTGCAAATATCAGTAATTTATGCATGAACCTGGATATACAATTGCTTTAGCTGTAGGCCAAAAACTTTTTTAGCCAATAGCTTTTCCTTCCATAAACTCACCCATAAACATGCATGCTTGCATTGGCTGAGCATGCATTCTTTTTTTTAATTTTACTGGAAAGAATAGAATTAGTATCTGATTGTGGCTAATATTCCAAAGCATAAAGGATCGGGCATGTTAAATTGTTGGTCTGATCTTTCTTTACTGCAGCACCTGCCGTCACTGCAAAGGAGGCGTCTGAACACATTAAACAGTCATGCAAACCCTGCGGCAAATGACAGGTTCATTTGTCTTTTAAGAGAGCCTGTTTACATGAAAATGCTACTTATATTATCGGCATCATGTTATAGAGCTGGAGGAGCTGAGCAGATTGATATATAACTTTGTGGGGAAAGTTTCAGTGTAACTCAGTGATCAAAAGCTCTGATCTTTCCAGGCCTGAAGGGGTTATCCACCATAAGGGGATTTTAGTACGTACCCGGCAGGCAGTAATGGACATGCTTAGGAAGGATCTGCGCTGGTCTTAGGGCTAAATGGTTATGTTGTGAGATTACCTTAATACTGTGGCTAGCTTTATGTGAACTGGTATTTCCTGTTTGACTCTTCCTTTTTGCCTACAAAACTCATAATTCCATTTTCCTCCCTCCCACACATCAGCCACCCCACCCATTGAAACATAAATGAGCTGCATCCATTCAAAAGACCTGTGGTTTTCAATCAGGGTGCCTACAGCTGTTGCATTAGTTGCAGATTGATCTCTCTCCCACCAAGCGATCGCTCTGCCCATTGAAGCAGACAGGCTCCCTGTCATCAGCTGACTAGTGAGTCAGGTCTCGGTCGCATTGCAACCTGGGAAAAATCTGAGACAACAGTAATTTTGTATGCTGTTAAAAATAAATATTGGGGTGAAAATCACATAAGAATTGTGAGAAAACCGTCACACACAGGTACAGACACTGTATTATGAACTACACTAACTTTACAGCCCCTGTAGAATAGTGAAATAAAAAAAAATCCTGGAATATCCCTTTAAGAGTCCAGTGGGCTGTCCTCTCTTTAAGTGATACTGCCCACTGGACTTCTAAGAATAGACGGATCAAAATCAATATGTTACAAGTTAAACTGAATCTTTTCCCCACAAAGATAGAAATCAATCTGCTCAGTTCCTCCTGCGCTGTAGCATGATATGATACTAGATGATAGATGATATAGCATTTTGATGATGATGGGTTCCCTTTAAAGGGGTTGTCTTTTTTAGAAAAATCCATTTTATACACTCTATTAGTGAATATACGGCTCATATGGCTGCCGGAGGTCAACTAATGGTTGCTATAAATTTTCTCCTATGGGGACTCAAAAAGTGTAAAATGAATTAAAAAATAAAAGTTTTTTTTAAAAATATAATAAAGTTCCCCCCCCCCAAATAAAAATAAAAACACCCCCTTTTGCCATAAAAAAAAACGTAAAATATAATCAAAAGAAAAAAACAATACATATCTGGTATTCTCGCGTGCATGAATGTCCAAATTATTTAAATATAATGTTTAAAATCCCGCACGGTGAACAGTGTAAACATAAAAAAAACATAAAAAGCGATTAAAACCTCCAATCAAAACAAAAAATACAGATCACAGCGCAAAAAAATTAGCCTGCATACAGTCCGGTATACAGAAAAATGAGAAAGTTTATGGGGTCGGAATAGGGCAATTTTAAACATACTTATTTTGTTAAAAAAGTTTGACAATAATAGTAAAGCTATAGGTATCGTTTTAATTGTATCGACCCACAGAATAAAAAATACATGGTAGTTTTAGAATGATGTGTACAGCGTAAAAAACGAAACTGCCCAAAGGATGCAGTTTTCTTTTTAATAAGACAAAATAAAAAATATTATTTTTTATAATATATATATACATATATATATTTATATATATATATATATATATTTTTTATTATTATTTTTTTTTATTTATTTGCGCCGTACATTTAATGGTAAAATGAAAGGTGTCACTACATAGTACAATCAGTCACCCCTAAGGAAGCTCTAGAGCAGTGGTCTCCAAACTGTGGACCTCCAGATATTTGCAAAACTGCAACTCCCAGCATGCCCGGACAGCCAACGGCTGTCCGGGCATGCTAGGAGTTGCAGTTTTGCAACATCTGGAGGTCCACAGTTTGGGGACCACTGCTCTTGAGCTTCCTTAGGGGTCCTTAGGGGACTAAAATCCTTCTAGTTTCTACAATCCAAAAAGTGCCTTCTTTTGGCGATGTTATAAGGTCGGAGTTCTCTTATACTCCCTTTTCATAGTTTCCCATCTCAGGGGGAAAAAAACCTGTAAACACAAGATTTAAGGAAATGATAGAATAACAAGGAAACGTGTGATTTCTTTGACCCCTATGAGTTCATGAAGAATGTGCATCATGTGACCACTATATTATTTTTTATTTTATTCCTTTTTGAGGGAGAGCTTCCTGGACACGTGAATCCCATACAGATCACAGGCCGGAGCCTGGAGTATTGACACATGTGCAAGCTTAAAGGGGTACGCCGGTGGAATTTTTTTTTTTTTTTTTAATCAACTGGTGCCAGAAAGTTAAAAAGATTTGTAAATTACTTCTATTGAAACATCTTTACCCTTCCAGTACTTTTTAGCAGCTGTGTGTTAGAGAGAAAATTCTTTTATTTTTGAATTTCTTTTTGGTCTTGTCCACAGTGCTCTCTGCTGACACCTCTGTCCGTGTCAGGAACTGTCCAGAGCAGCATAGGTTTGCTGTGGGGATTTTCTCCTGCTCTGGACAGTTCCTGATCCAGACATCAGGTGTCAGCAGAGAGCACTGTGGACAAGACAAAAAAGAAATTCAAAGAGAAAAAAGAAGTACTGGAAGGGTAAAGATTTTTTTAATAGAAGTAATTTACAAATCTGTTTAACTTTCTGGCACCAGTTCATAAAGAAAACAAAAAATGTTTTTCCCCAGAGCACCCCTTTAAAGCGGGCCGCACCCACAGACTAGAAATGATAAAAAAAAACATTTTCCATACTACAACCCGACCACCGTCTCATTCCAGAAGGAACCTGGATTTAGGTGGCCCAGTGCAGGCTGTAATAGCTGCTGCACTGAGCTGCACTAGGGTGGCTGCCGTCCTGTCAGTCCTGACAGTGTGTCCATAGTGGTGAGGACCTATGTTGCTGTACTGGCTGTGTTAACACATGTATAGTGTAAATAAAGTCCCAGCACTCACCAAGGAATAGGCGTTTTTGCATATCCTTCAAATCAAACAGGACGCATTTTAGCGGTAGCCTTCCTCTGAAACGCATCCTGTTTGATTACAATAAAGGTCCTTATTCCTAAATATACTTGGTGAGTGCTGGGACTTTATTTACACTGTTTGTGGACCTGTTCCACCACATGCACCACCCCCAATGGAAGTGCCGACCAACTTCTATACTTAAAGGGGTACTCCGGTGGAAAACTTTTTTTTTTTAAATCAACTGGTGCCAGATAGTTAAACAGATTAATTTTTAAATTACTTCAATTTTAAAATCTTAATCTTTCCAATACTTCAGCTGCTGTATGCTCCAGAGGAAGTTGTGTGGTTCTTTTCTGTCTGACCACAGTGCTCTCTGCTGACACCTCTGTCCATGTCAGGAACTGTCCAGAGTAGAAGCAAATTCCCATAGCAAACCTATGCTGCTATGGACAGTTCCTGACATGGACAGAGGTGTCAGCAGAGAGCACTGTGGTCAGACTGGAAATAAATACAAAAAGAAAAGAACTTCCTCTGAAGCATACAGCAGCTCATAAGTACTGGAAGGATTGAGATTTTTAAATAGAAGTAATGGCTCCAGTTGATAAAAAAATAAAAAAAATCCACCGGAGTTCTTCATTTAACACATGCATACACTGAGGTCATTGCAGAGTGCAGTGGGTTCAGTTTTGCTCAACAAGGATGCATTGCTTTTGCAAAAATTCTGTTTCAACATTAATAACATAAAATATTGTCAAGTGTCCGAACCTTAGACAATCATCGACTTACTCCAGCTCCTTTGCCCGGGATAAGAGGAGGAACCTTTTCTCTAGTCAGAGTAGTGCAGTTGTGACCTTGGTTAGATGTGCACATGGTGCTTAGTAGTGTTGAGCGCTAAAATTCGAAATGCGACTTTTTACCGCTAATATCGGCACTTCGCGATTTCGAGAATATTTAGAATATAATGATATATATTTGGAATGACAAATTTTTTTAATGCAAATTTATGCGAATATTTATGCAAATATCGGCACTTCCAGACTGGACACTGATCCCTCCCTTCTTTTAGGTGAAAGATATAATTGCCCATGTGCACTATGCAAATTTCATTACGAATTTTCGCATTAAAAAAACGAACATAGCGATTATGCAAATTTCGCAAACATAGGACGAATATTCGTACATATATTCATAAAATATCGCAAATTCGACTATGGCCCCTGCCGCTCATCACTAGTGCTTAGCAGCTTCTGGCATCTTGTAAGTAGTTTGCCAGTACCACATCGAACCATCAGAAGACTTCTCCTGGATGCGCCAAAGGTGACACCTTTCAGCACAGGTAGGGTTGCCACCTTTCTTGCAAAAACATACCGGCCATGCTAATTTGCATAATTAATTATATATGCGGGACATCACAGGATACACATGTGCGGGGAAAATTTTGTCCTATTCTGACCCCTATAACTTTTTTATTTCTCCTTATAAGGGCTGGTATGAGAGGCTCATTTTTTGCGCCCCAATCTGCAGCTTTTAACAGTACCATTTTTGTTTTGATGTGACTTTTTGATCGCCTTTTTAATTAAATTCAAGAGTTGCAGTTAGTTACTACAGTGGGGATCAAAAGTTTGGGCACCCCAGGTAAAACTTTGTATTAATGTGCATAAAGAAGCCAAGGAAAGATGGAAAAATCTCCAAAAGGCATCAAATTACAGATTAGACATTCTTATAATATGTCAACAAAACTTAGATTTTATTTCCATTATTTACACTTTCAAAATAACAGAAAGCAAAAAAATGGCCTCTGCAAAAGTTTGGGCACCCTGCAGAGTTAATATCTTGTACTGCCCCCTTTGGCAAGTATCACAGCTTGTAAACGCTTTTTGTAGCCAGCCAAGAGTCTTTCATTTCTTGTTTGAAGTATCTTTGCCCATTCTTCCTTACAAAAGTCTTCCAGTTCTTTGAGATTTCTGGGCTGTCTGTCACGCACTGCTCTTTTAAGGTCTATCCATAGATTTTCAATTATGTTGAGGTCAGGAGATTGTGAAGGCCATGGCAAAACCTTCAGGTTTCACCTCTTGATGTAATCCCCCGTGGATTTTGAGGTGGATTTAGGATCATTATCCATTTGTAGAAGCCATCCTCTTTTTAACTTCAGCTTTTTCACAGATGGCATCAAGTTAGCATCCAAAATTTGCTGAAATTTTATTGAATCAATTTTTCCTTCTACTCGTGAGATGTTCCCTGTGCCACTGGCTGCAATACAACCCCAAAGCATGATTGATCCAGTCCCATGCTTAACAGTTGGACAGATGGTTCTTTTCATTAAATTATGTTCCCCTTCTTCTCCAAACGTACCTTTTGCTCATTCCAGCCAAAAAGTTAAATTTTAACCTCATCGGTCCACAGAACTTGTTTCCAAAATACATCAGGCTTGTCTATATGTTCCTTTGCAAAGTTCAAATGCAGATTTTTGTGGTGAGGACATAGAAGAGGTTTTCTTCTGATGACTGTTCCATGAAGACCATATTTGTACAAGTATCTCTTTATAGTGGAATAGTGTACCACAACTCCAGTGTCTGCCAGATCTTTCTGGAGGGATTGTGCAGTCAAACGTGGGTTTTGAATTGTTTTTCTCACAATGATGCGAGCTGTTCTGTCTGATATTTTTCTTGGTCTTCCAGATCTTGCTTTAACTTCCACTGTTCCTGATGACTGCCATTTCTTAATTACATTCTGAACAGAGGATATTGACATCTGAAAATGTTTTGCTATCTTCTTATAGCCTTCTCCAGCTTTGTGAGCGTCAACTATTTTCAGTTTCAGATTTCTAGACAACTGCTTAGAAGAACCCATGGTGCTGATTGTTGGGACAAGGTCAGGTGAGTCTGGACATTGAGAACAATCCATGACACTGGCAGGTCTCCGCTTTGCAAAGGGGGCAGTGCATGTTATAAATTCTGCAGGGTGCCCAAACTTTTGCAGACGCTATTTTTTTTGTCTTCTGTTATTTTGAAAGTGTAAATGATGGAAATAAAATCTAACTTTTGTTGACATATTATAAGAATGTCTAATCTGTAATTTGACGCCTTTTGGAGAATTTTCCATCTTTCCTTGGCTTCTTTATGCACATTAATACAAATTTTTACCTGGGGTACCCAAACTTTTGATCCTCACTGTAACTACAACTCCCAGCATGCCCTGATACCGCCTGTGGGTCAGCAGCTGCCCCAAACGAAAACTACAACTCCCAGCATGTTGAACTATATCGTAGTATATAGTATAGGTCAGTGTTTCCCATCCAGGGGTGGCTCCAGCTGTTGCAAAACTACAACTATATAGTAGTATATAGTACAGTGGTCCCTCAACATACGATGGGAATCCGTTCCAATTGGGCCATCGTTTGTTGAAACCATTGTATGTTGAGGGATCCGTGCAATGTAAAGTATAGGACAGTGGTCTACAACCTCAGGACCTCCAGATGTTGCAAAACTACAACACCCAGCATGCCCGGACAGCTAACGGCTGTCCGGGCATGCTGGGAGTTGTAGTTTTGCAACATCTGGAGGTCCGCAGGTTGAAGACCACTGGTATTGGAGGTTGTACTCACGTGTCCCCGTCGCTCCGGACCGTCACCGCTCGTCACCACTACCCTGGATGTCGCCTTCCATCGCTGTTGCTGCGTCCCCGGGGTGTCCCCGACTCTCTAACAAGACCTCTGCTTCCCCGACATCTTCGCTCTCCGTCGCCGTCATCACATCGTTATGCACGCCGCTTCTATTGGATGACGGAACGGCGTGCGCAGCGACGTGATGACGAGGACAGGTAAGTGATCGTCAGCGGACCACACGGGGCACCGTAAACGGCTATGTGATCGCCCCGACATACAAAAGCATCGTATGTTGATGCTGCCTTCAACATGCGATGGCCTCTGAGAGGCCATCGTATGTTGAAATCATCGTATGTCGGGGCCATCGTAGGTCGGGGGCTCACTGTATAGGTCAGTGTTTCCCATCCCGGGGTGGCTCCAGCTGTTGCAAAACTGCAACTTCCAGCATGTTAGACTAAATAGTAGTATATAGTATATATCAGTGTTTCCCAACCAGGGGTGGCTCCAGCTGTTGCAAAACTACAACTCCCAGCATGCCCGGATGCTGTCCGGGCATGCTGGGAGTTGTAGTTTTGCAACAGCTGGAGGTGCTCTGGTTGTGAAACACTGGTATAGTATATGGTGCAACATTCGGGGAGTTGGAGGATTGGTTGGATAAATACCGGCCATATTTTTTATATAACAATACTGGCAGGGTGGCCAAAATACCGGCTGTGGCAACCCCAAGCACAGGCCATAAAGAAGTAAGTGGAGGGAAGTTTGCATAGTTTACCATGACTCTACCCTGACAGTCAGCTCGGTTGCTCAGAATACAAACTAGTGCAAAATGGAAGTTACACATATCTACAAATCCCAGTAGGGCCACAAGTACCAGAATAACCCCAAATGGAGATTCTCAACTAAAGTCCAAAGTCTGTGTTTAATGGCCCATATAGGGATGTCACCTGGCCAACATTTTGGCCACCCTGCCTGTATTTTTATATTAAAAATACCCGCAATGCAACGGACGGTATTTATCCAACCAATCCTCCAACTCCCCGAATGTTGCACCATACCATATACCAGTGTTTCCCAATCAGAGCACCTCCAGCTGTTGCAAAACTACAACTCCCAGCAGGCCCGGACAGCCAACGGCTGTCCGGGCACGCTTGGAGTTGTAGTTTTGCAACAGCTGGAGCCACCCCTGGTTGGGAAACACTGACCTACACTATATAGTACTACATAGTCCAACATGCTGCGAGTTGTAGTTTTGCAACAGCTGGAGGCACCCCTGGTTGGGAAACACTGACCTATACTATATACTACTATATAGCCCAACATGCTGGAAGTTGTAGTTTTGCAACAGCTGGAGGCACCCCTGGTTGGGAAACACTGACCTATACTATATAGTACTATATAGTCCAACATGCTGGGAGTTGTAGTTTTGCAACAGCTGGAGGCACCCCTGGTTGGGAAACACTGACCTATACTATACACTACTATATAGTCCAGCATGCTGGGAGTTGTAGTTCTCGATTGGGGCAGCTGCTTAGCCACAGACTGTATCGGGGCATGCTGGGACTTGTAGTTAGTAACTAACTGCAACTCTCAAATGTAATTAAAAAAGCGATCAAAAAGTCACATCAAAACGAAAATGGTCCTGATAAAAACTACAGATCGGGCGCAAAAAATGAGCCTCTCATACCGGCCCCGCATAAGGAGGAATAAAAATGGTATAGGATTCAGAATAGGACACAATTTCCCCCCGCATATGTGTATCCTGTGATGTCATGCATATATGATTAATTATGCAAATAAGCATGGCCGGTATTTTTTTGCAGAAAAGGTGGGAACCCTAGACCCATATGTGGTAGCCACGGGTGAGGTCCACAGCCACCACTACGCAGGGGTTAGCTACTTGGTTCTTGGGGGGGTTATGAACCCAGGGTCGGATGGTATTAACCCTTAATGTCACGTGACGCCACTGTAGTCTTGGTATCTCCCGGGGTACTACAGGTCCGGGGAACTCCGTCTCCCCACAGGCTAGCAAGGAAAGAATTGACTCCACACTAGGTTGCAGTTTAACGGAGGCTTTACTAACTTGAAGATAGGTGGTACAATCTCCACAGCGCTCAACCAAAGTCTCCCAAAGGTTTAACAGACAGTCTCTAGAGGACCACACAGCTTGCAGTGCTTGGACTTGATATCGCATATATGCTTGGCTCTTACGGCCGGACTAGGAGTTTTAGGTCTGCGCTATATTAGGCTTGAGATTAAAGTCACTTACTGAAGTGTCGGTAGATTTGTGGCTTTTCGCCGGAAGATAATGAATTGTCCTTTAGGAATTATCTGATCAAGGCTGAAGTAAAGGCTTGCTATTAGTTGGGGTTACTTCATGATTTTCTTATCTCTCTCTCATCTTTGCTCTCACTCCTCTGCGGATTCTTCACTCTGAACTCCACTCCCTACTATGAACTGAATGAACTGCTTTACTCCTCTACTCCTCCACACCTACTCCTACTCCACTCCAGACCTACTCTACACAGGAAATACCACCCCTTATAAGGGAAGGCTAAACTAAAGCCCATTGGCCAGGCAGCTGTGGATCATAGAGTTGTCTGTATCCCCTTTCTGATTTACAACAAAGTTACATACAAGTAATAACATAATATAACACCGTACACAAAAGTTCAGTCTAGCCCTCAGTCCTCCACTCTCACATACCCCGACTAAGCATGAGGTTGCTAGGTAACATACTTAAAGCTACAGACACCTAATAACGGATTGCTAAGTTATAACAGCGCAAATACACATTAGAAATGGTTGAGTCCCTGCAGAGGAGCCCCCAGGACACTGGAGGTCTCAATCTGACAGGGCCTAAAATACCTTGACACAATGTACCTGTACTGGGACACCACACATATACAAGGGCTACTGACTAGTGACGCTATTCTTTGTGAATTTATATAAAGTGAATGTTCTTGTGGTAGAAGAATTCATCTTGTTCTAGCATAGCGGCTCCGGCTCAGGGAAGCGGCGGTCGTCTTTGTCTTCTATGGAGGTGCAGAAAATGTTTCATAATCAGGTTTGTGGCTCGGTCTCCCGTCCCTTTCCTCCCATGGCTGCTGGATGCTGAGGGCTTTTTTCTTTTCTAAATACAATTTGAAAGCATCTCCTGGCAGGGACATGTAGGCTAGAGATGGGCAAGTTACACAACTTAGCGGTACTGCCAAATCACAGCCACGCCAAGGAGCTTACTTGGCTTCTAGAGCCAAGAAGTAGATGAGCCAGATCAAACACTCAGTGATTACAGATCAGCGGAGGAAAATGCTGCATTGCACCAGCACCCACCGCAGATCCTACCCACAACCCCGGCCATCCCTCCCCGTACATTCCTAGAGGGACATGGCCATAGAATGTTCTATACCCTGCAGGTTAGGAAGAGGGTTTCCATTGCTCTAAAAGGCATTCGTTTATCAACAGAAAGCAATTCCATCATGTTACGCTGCAATGTGGCCACTAGGAGGCAGTGCTGCACTGAAGTCTTAAAAAAATAAAAGATATCTTAGATGAAAGATTAATAAGAACTTTTGTTGTAGATAGAAATATATGAGATTGATAGAAAAAAAGAAAGAAAGATAAGATATACATAATAAAAGAAAGAAGAGAGAGAGAGAGATGAGATGATAGATATGAGATAGATAGATATGAGAGATAGATAGATATGAGAGATAGATAGATATGAGATAGATAGATATGAGATAGATAGATAGATAGATAGATATGAAATGATAAATAGATTGATAGATAGATATGAGATGATAGATAGATAAGATATTTATAGATATGAGATAGATAGATAGATAGATAAATAGATAGATATGAGATAGGTAGATAGATATGAGATAGGTAGATAGATAGATATGAGATAGATAGATAGATATGAGATAGATAGATAGATAGATAGATATGAGATGATATGATAGATAGATAGATATGAGATAGATAGAGATAGATAGATAGATAGATAAGAGATTTATAGATATGAGATAGATAGATATGAGATAGATTTATAGATAGATAGATAGCTCCTGCACCCCACCCACCTCTATTAGGTGTATATAAGGTGCCTTGGATGTTTCAGACCTTGCAATGCCTGTTGTACTGTTCACACAGAGGCATATACACAGTGTAGGGTCCGTCCCAGAATGAGGTCACCTTACCGTGGTGGGACGGTCCAAGCTATTTGGTGCCAAATTTGCAAGCTAAGTAACTCATATTTTCATAGTTTCATATCTTCATTTATTGCATTACAGCTGTATAGCTTTTCATGTTCTATCTATATACTCATGTTTTATCTATATCTTTGTGCTAGCAGTGTGCTGCTGTATTCTCCTGTTGCTAGATAGCTAGATAGATAGATAGATAGATAGATATGAGATAGACATAAGATAAATGGATATTTAGATAGATATGGGATAGATAGATAGATAGATAGATAGATAGATAGATAGATAGATAAATAGATAATTTTTGCTATCGCACTCCTTATGGTAAATAAAAAAAATTCTAATATACTTTGTTTAAAAAAAATGAAGTTTTCTATGTTTTATTTGTGCTTAAAAAAGCTCAAGAGCACATTCCCCCCATCTTATACACAGACTTTGGACCAAAGCCCAAACACAGAGGGGGAGATTTATCAAAGGATTTAGACTGGTTTTTCCTGTCTAAATTTGTCGCACAGAAAGTCGCAGTCTAAATCTGTGCCACTTTTGTGCGACTTTTGCTCTAGAGGATTTTCAGAACATGATGCATTCTAGTCTATTTTAGACAGAAAAATGCATTGGTGCTGAATTTATCAATAGCGACTTTTCAGCGACAAGTCGCATCAGCTGAAAGTACACCGAAATGTCAGACCATGCTGGAGAAGGTTTAAATACAGTCGAAAGCATAGATCCCGAAGTCCATGCACAGAATTTATCAAGAGCCGTGCGACTTTTGATAAATTAGGCGCACAATAGACCGGCCTAACCCTCTGTAGTTTGGTCTATATTGATGCGGGACATAGACAGCTTTGATAAATATCCCCCAGAGAGTGCAGCCTGGAGTGCTGAGGGGGGGGTGTCCAACCTCATCCAATCATAGCTCCTCTCATACCTAACTGTCATATACTGTTGGTTGGACACCCCCCTCAGCACTCCAGGCTGCACTCTCTGGGGGATATTTATCAAAGCTGTCTATGTCCCGCATCAATAGTGTTTGGCCGGTCTATTGTGCGCCTAATTTATCAAAAGGCGCGAGGCCTCTGTCCTAAGTCTGTGTATGAGATGGGGGAAATGTGCTCTTGACATTTTATAAGCACAAATAAAACATAGAAAACTTCATTTTTTTAAACAAAGCATATTTGAAATATTTTTTTTATTTACCATAAGGAGAACAATAGCAAAAATGTGTTTTAATGAGAGTGCCCATTTAAGTGTCAATTTACATTCAAAATGTCATATCGTGAGAATAGACAATAATACATACATCAAATGTGACTCATAGCATATATAAAGTGCAACAAATCAGTGCCATAATCATAGGTATATAATCACATGTACAGTAAAGGGACGATAGTGCGAAATGTGCAAACAAGGGTAATTATCATCATGTAATAGAATATAGTAATGAATACAGACAGGATGGAGATTACACTCACCAATAAGAAAGAACAGCGTCCCGACATAGTCTCGGGGACGCCATGTCCCACGTGTGACGGCGCACAGTACAGGGCAGTAAACACATGGGGGGAGATTTATCAAAACCTGTGCAGAGGAAGAGTGGTGCAGTTGCCCATAGCAACCAATCAGATGGCTTCTTTCATTTTCCACAGGCCTCTTTAGAGGCCTGTGGAAAATGAAAGAAGCCATCTGATTGGTTGCTATGGGCAACCGCACCACTCTTCCTCTGCACAGGTTTTGATAAATCTCCACCATGGAGGGAGATTTATCAAAACCTGTGCAGAGGAAAACTTGCCCAGTTGCCCATAGCAACCAATCAGCATTGCTGCTTTCATTTTTATGAAGGCCTGTGAAAAATGAAAGAAGCGATCTGATAGGTTGCTATGGGCAACTGGGCAAGTTTTCCTCTGCACAGATTTTGATAAATCTCCCCCATGGGGAGCCAATAGGAGTGTTAGACGTCTTTTGCAGACGTCCCCAGCGTGCGCATGAGCACAATAAAGTAACAGTGGTGCGCAGCCATCTTAGTTCAGGGCATAGCATTATGCATATCAGTGGCAAAAGAGGGCACTGCGGTGTGATAGGGTGTATAAGGTCCGCATTAAGCCTAGACCACAGCAGTCCCTATGTAAAGTCACTCGGAGATCGCGGGGAAACCACAGTACTAAATTTTAACAACAACAAAAAACGTGGTCTCAAATGGCTGGAGGTGCTCAACTCCAAATGCGGTTGTGCATTTATACTGGGGGAGCAGATCCTGCCCTTGTAGTCCGTTGCTAGGGGCGATCCCCAGCATAAAAATGCATACAATGGAGGATGCCTGCAGCGGACTACAAGTGCCACAATAGAATTCTACACCAGATAAACGGTGTGGATGTGTAACAATTAGAATAATACAATACAGGAATATGGGTGCACTACTGTGGTAGATGTATACAATGACATTGGCTATCCCTCAACACTGATGTTAAAATTGAGACATTTGCCAGTATATCCTTATATGAAGGACACACCAGAGCCCGCACACCAACGCCAAGGTTTCTCAAATGGCACGGGACCTAACGCTAACCTACCTGTGCGTGATAAGCAAAACGGGGGCCAGTGGGCAATTATGGCAGCATTACGTCGACTCACAGCGTCCTCCCAGGTACCCTCCAGTGTGGCTAAACACACATACAATGGGAGGAGGGAGACAAACTGCAAGCCCCACCTAAGTTGGCTGATATAGGTGCATGGCCTCACAGGTGCTACCTTGATGCTGCCTAGAAAAAGTTCAAGGCGCATGGAGTCGACGTAATGCTGCGTCAGGTCCCGTGCCATTTGAGAAACCTTGGCGTTGGTGTGCGGGCTCTGGTATGTCCTTCATATAAGGATATACTGGCGAATGTCTCAATTTTAACATCAGTGTTGAGGGATAGCCAATGTCATTGTATACATCTACCACAGTAGTGCACCTAAATTCTTGTATTGTATTAACCCACAGTACTCCAAGTAGCTATCACCCCAAAACGGACCAGAGACAGCATCGCCGGTCACATATCGGGAGTGCGGAAACAGGTCATTCTGCACATCATGGGACAGTGGTCACATCTTAGCATGGCCACACCACATCCGCATCCAAATCGCATCAATGTGAACAAGGATATAAGATTGCTTTAATTTTCACAGATATTGGCTCCTCAGTCTCCTGTCCTGAACATAATAAAATCATATACATGAATATGTAAATATTTATTTTGGTGGTGCTATTTTTCATCCGCATAACCATCTGTAAAAAACAGAGGAACAGAAAAAAATTAGAACACATGAGACAAGAAAAAAGGCACATCTTAAACAACTCTAATATAGCAACATGATGAGGACATACTGTATACACAATATTATAATAAATCAGGTGTAACATTCAATTCTACATTAAAGAGCACCTGTCATCAACTAAACTTTCCCTAATCCCCCTGCCCATCTGTCCCTAACTCTAACTAAGCCTATCCCTGTGTTTATTGCGGTTGTAAACCGCATGTAAATACCTTTATATAATCATCTTCGGTAGCTCAGGAGCGCTCTTTTACAGAGGAGCGGAAGGAGGCGTGTCCCGGCAGGCGCGACATCACATGAAGCGCCCTCTTCTTGTATTCTGCGCTCCCTCCCAGTAAGATGACACAGGAACACAGTGCAGGGAGTGCTGTGAGAGGATACAATGTATAAGATAACAGGTGCTGAAGGCGGGGGAGGTGACTGGGCTCTGAGAGGCACGTGCAGGCTTCTAGCTCACTGTGCTGCTCATGCATGATTGACAGGCACTGAACTTCCTGTGGAAGGACCAGTGCCCTTCAGCATTTAGTCCTAAGAGCTGTACATTTACTATGCAAAGCATAGGATGCTGTCTGCAGACCAGGCATAGAAGAGTGACCTCTAGTGGCCAAAAGTATAAAATGAAAAAACTGGTATAAATATGAATATTTTTTAATGAAGATATATTACAATATGTCTTCATTAATGATTAGGAACAACATATTAAAAGTTTTTGTTGATGACAGGTGCTCTTTAAGACCTTCAGGGCGCAGCGTTTGGAGTTGTGCTCCATCTCTAATTTTCAATTGTCCCTGAGATAGTGGGTAAAACCTGACCTCTATAATGTCTCCCATATATTACACATGTAGAAAAGGGATCATCCACTCCTATATCTCTATGGTAGACCCTAAGAAGCAGGAGCATGGAGGACATTTTAGAGCAGTACTGAACAGTGTAAACTGTGAATAAAGAACTGGGATGATATGTAATACTTAATGTGTAGTCTCTTTGCAGTCTCTGATTGTTTCACTTATTCCTCCTCCCAACTCCTTCCTCATCCTTCCTTCTCCATAGATTTGAATGGGCAATATTTAACCTGATCCTTCGGTGACTTGTTGTAAACACAACAAAAAAGGGAACAGTGAGGCAATTAACCTTTTTTGAAAACTAGTAAGGGGAGGGGGTAAGTAAAAAAAAGAAAAAATACTCTCTTAACTTCTGCGCTCTTGCACTGCCACAATATAACTAAGCTCTGCTCCCTGCTGTCCAGCGCTACTGGAATATGATGTCACATGCCAGCAAAGCCAATCAGCAGCTGTGGCGGGACATTATTGTGGCTCAGTATGACATCAAGTTACCAAAGTCATGCACAGCAGGAACCAACCCCAGTGGGGTTGAGAGAGCAAGGAGAGTAAGCGAGTGTTATTTTTTTAAACATTTTCTGACAAGTTGTTAAAGAGGAATTAAGTGCTGGACTACCCTTTAACTGGGGGATGGGGATGCAGGAAAGAAGCCTGATGAAGAAGAAACCTTTTTCTCTGATAAGATATATAACAAGTTTCTTACATTTGCTTGTTCTTTTGATTTATGTAAAGTTTGTTGACCATTTACGTAGTTTACTGGTGGAGTGTTGGGACTCTCTTCCTCTCTGCTACAAACTACAACTAAGACCCGGAGAGATTTCTTTGCTTCAAATCCCCAAAATGTACATTTTTTACAGTTGTTAATTTTTCCTCCGTCAGTATAAAAAAAAAAGTAAAACATGGCGTGACTAATCCTCTGTGTTATATACTGGAAATAATGTCTTTTATGTTTTTGCTAAATTCAAAGCCGTAGAAAAATAAAGGCCATTTCCCATAATAGCGTTATTAGTCAGATATTAGCGAATGCAATGAAGACCCAGACATTCTTTGGCCATGAATTCCTGAGTGCAGCGACCTAAGGAGGATACAGGACATCACCCCAGTTCACCTGCAGAACAAACAAAGATTATTATGCAAGGCTCAATGACCTGGTACTGACTGCACAGAGAACAAATAAGTGAGATACATAAGACATTTACACAGCTGGTTCACCAGCACTAAACCCTATGTGTTAGGTTAAAGTGCGGGTGAATAGCTGTAAAATGAAGGGTCACTCACTCATTTTTGTGGCTTCTGTGCATAATTTCGACTGTTTATTCTTTTATTCCTATTGCGCTCCAGCGCGCATTGGAGGTGGGGAGCCGGCTTGCCCAGCTCCCCTGCCTTATCAATATTCACTCCGCAGCCTGCCTGGGGGGTTGATGTGCAGCTATGGGGAATGAGCGCTCCGAGAGCAGGGCACATGCAACTAGCTTGGGTGTAGCAAGGAGCAGAGCGCTCTCAGGTCACAATGGGGGGAGTGAATGTTGATGAGGCAGCGGAGCTCAGCGAGCCAGCTTCCCACCTCCAGTTCTTGCTGGAGCACAGTAGGAATAAAAGAATAAATAGTCAAAACTGAACAGAAGCCACAAAAAGTGTGACCTTCTATTTTACAGCTATTAACCTGCACTATAACCCAACATATTGGGGTACTCTGCCCCTAGACATCTTATCCACTACCCCTTTAAAGGACAAGTATCATGGAAAAAAAATGATCCCCTATCCGAAGGATAAGGGATAAGTTTTAGATCGTGGGGGGTCCGAGCGAGGGGGCCCCCACGATCTCCTGTTTGGAGCCCCGGCTCTCCTACACAGTGGCGCGTCACCTCCCCTATATATAGCTCTATGGGAGAGCCAAACATTGCCGCACAGCTCTCACAAAGAGCTATATGGAGGGGGTGTGGCGGCCCCCCGATTTGGATAGGGGATACGTTTTTTCCCATGATACTTGTCCTTTAAGGCCCTTTTACACAGGCCAATTAACAGGCTAATAAGTGTCCCTAGGAATGTATAAAAGGGCCAGTGATCAACTGATGAACAAGCAAATGCTCGTTTATCGACTGATTGGATCTTTTGTGGGGCCACATAGATTATTGCTATCGGACATACATTGCCCTGTGCAAAAAGGATTTGTAGCTGTCAGTGATGAATTTAATGTGCTCCACAAATTTAATGGGCCCTGCTGTGCAATTGATTGAACATTGTGAAGGATCAGCAACCAAGCGCCAATGAGTGAGATCAGCACTTACTGTCTGCCTCCCGTCAAAAGAGCCTTTAGGTGATCCGGTCTGGGGTCTGTATTTATTTAGGTGGTCTGGTCTGGGATCAGTATTTATTTAGGTGGTCTGGTCTGAGATCTGTATTTATTTAGGTGGTCTGGGATCTGTATTTATTTAGGTGGTCTGGTCTGAGATCAGTATTTATTTAGGTGGTCTGGTCTGGGATCTGTATTTATTTAGGTGGTCTGGGATCTGTATTTATTTAGGTGGTCTGGTATCTGTATTTATTTAGGTGGTCTGGTCTGGGATCTGTATTTATTTAGGTGGTCTGGGATCTGTATTTATTTAGGTGGTCTGGGATCTGTATTTATTTAGGTGGTCTGGGATCTGTATTTATTTAGGTGGTCTGGGATCTGTATTTATTTAGGTGGTCTGGGATCTGTATTTATTTAGGTGGTCTGGGATCTGTATTTATTTAGGTGGTCTGGGATCTATATTTATTTAGGTGGTCTGGGATCTGTATTTACTTAGGTGGTCTCGTCTGAGATCTGTATTTATTTAGGTGGTCTGGTCTGAGATCTGTATTTATTTAGGTGGTCTGGTCTGGAGTCTGTATTTATTTTGGTGGTCTGGGATTTGTATTTATTTAGGTGGTCTGGTCTGAGATTTTTATTTATTTTGGTGGTCTGGGATCTGTATTTATTTAGGCGGTCTGGTCTGGGATCTGTATTTATTTAGGTGGTCTGGTCTGGGGTCTGTATTTAGTTAGGTGGTCTGGTCTGGGATCTGTATTTATTTTGGTGGTCTTGGATTTGTATTTATTTAGGTGGTCTGGACTGAGATCGGTATTTATTTAGGTGGTCTGGTCTGGAGTCTGTATTTATTTTGGTGGTCTGGGATTTGTATTTATTTAGGTGGTCTGGTCTGGGATTTGTATTTATTTAGGTGGTCTGGTCTGAGATCTGTATTTATTTAGGTGGTCTGGGATTTGTATTTATTTAGGTGGTCTGGACTGAGATATGTATTTATTTAGGTGCTCTGGTCTGGAGTCTGTATTTATATTGGTGGTCTGCTCTGGGATCTGTATTTATTTTGGTGGTCTGGTCTGGGGTCTGTATTTATTTAGGTGGTCTGGACTGGTATCTGTACTTATTTAGGTGGTCTGCTCTGGGATCTGTATTTATTTTGGTGGTCTGGTCAGGGGTCTGTATTTATTTAGGTGGTCTGGGATCTGTATTTATTTAGGTGGTTTGGTCTGGGGTCTGTATTTATTCAGGTGGTCTGGTCTGGGGTCTGTATTTATTTAGGTGGTCTGGTCTGGGATCTGTATTTATTTAGGTGGTCTGGGATCTGTATTTATTTAGGTGGTCTGGTCTGGGGTCTGTATTTATTTAGGTGGTCTGGGATCTGTATTTATTTAGGTGGTCTGGTCTGGGATCTGTATTTATTTAGGTGGTCTGGTCTGGGATCTGTATTTATTTAGGTGGTCTGGAACCTCTATTTATTTAGGTGGTCTGGTCTGGTATCTGTATTTATTTAGGTGGTTTGGTCTGGGGTATGTATTTATTCAGGTGGTCTGGTCTGGGGTCTGTATTTATTTAGGTGGTCTGGTCTGGGGTCTGTATTTATTTAGGTGGTCTGGGATCTGTATTTATTTAGGTGGTTTCGTCTGGGGTCTGTATTTATTCAGGTGGTATGGTCTGGGATCTGTATTTATTTAGGTGGTCTGGTCTGGGATCTGTATTTATTTAGGTGGTCTGGGATCTGTATTTATTTAGGTGGTCTGGTCTGGGGTCTGTATTTAGGTGGTCTGGTCTGGGATCTGTATTTATTTAGGTGGTCTGGTCAGGGGTCTGTATTTATTTAGGTGGTCTGGGATCTGTATTTATTTAGGTGGTTTGGTCTGGGGTCTGTATTTATTCAGGTGGTCTGGTCTGGGGTCTGTATTTATTTAGGTGGTCTGGTCTGGGATCTGTATTTATTTAGGTGGTCTGGGATCTGTATTTATTTAGGTGGTCTGGTCTGGGGTCTGTATTTATTTAGGTGGTCTGGGATCTGTATTTATTTAGGTGGTCTGGTCTGGGATCTGTATTTATTTAGGTGGTCTGGTCTGGGATCTGTATTTATTTAGGTGGTCTGGAACCTCTATTTATTTAGGTGGTCTGGTCTGGTATCTGTATTTATTTAGGTGGTTTGGTCTGGGGTATGTATTTATTCAGGTGGTCTGGTCTGGGGTCTGTATTTATTTAGGTGGTCTGGTCTGGGGTCTGTATTTATTTAGGTGGTCTGGGATCTGTATTTATTTAGGTGGTTTCGTCTGGGGTCTGTATTTATTCAGGTGGTATGGTCTGGGATCTGTATTTATTTAGGTGGTCTGGTCTGGGATCTGTATTTATTTAGGTGGTCTGGGATCTGTATTTATTTAGGTGGTCTGGTCTGGGGTCTGTATTTAGGTGGTCTGGTCTGGGATCTGTATTTATTTAGGTGGTCTGGAATCTGTATTTATTTAGGTGGTCTGGTATCTGTATTTATTTAGGTGGTCTGGTCTGGGGTCTGTATTTATTTAGGTGGTCTGGTCTGTGATCTGTATTTATTTAGGTGGTCTGGTCTGGGATCTGTATTTATTTAGGTGATATGGTCTGGGATCTGTATTTATTTAGGTGGTCTGGCCTGGGATCTGTATTTATTTAGGCGGTCTGGTCTGAGATCTGTATTTATTTAGGTGGTCTGGTCTGGGATCTGTTTTTATTTAGGTGGTCTGGGATCTGTATTTATTTAGGTGGTCTGGACTGGGATCTGTATTTATTTAGGTGGTCTGGTCTGGGGTCTGTATTTATTTAGGTTGTCTGGTCTGGGATCTGTATTTATTTAGGTGGTCTGGGATCTGTATTTATTTAGGTGGTTTGGTCTGGGGTCTGTATTTATTTAGGTAGTCTGGGATCTGTATTTATTTAGGTGGTCTGGGATCTGTATTTATTTAGGTGATCTGGTCTGGGATCTGTATTCATTTAGGTGGTCTGGTGGGGGGTCTGTATTTATTTAGGTGGTCTGGGATCTGTATTTATTTAGGTGGTCTGGGATCTGTATTTATTTAGGTGGTCTGGTCTGGGATCTGTATTTATTTAGGTGGTTTGGTCTGGGATCTGTATTTATTTAGGTGGTCTGGCCTGGGGTTGTGCATTTGTTTGAGCGGTCTGGTCTGAGGTTTGTATTTGTTAAGAGGCCCTGTTTGTAATTTTAAGAGGGTCAGGAGTTCTTAATTTCAGCGGCTCAATTACAGCAGACACCAAGCCTAGCAGAGTCCTCGGGCTGTCAGCATAGCACAGTTACATAGTGAGGGTGCCGATTTGTCCACTAATCCAGTGGTCCCCAACCTTGACCTCAAAGCCCATGAACATTCCAGGTTTTTTTCAGCTACTCCATTTGTATAGACCAGGGGAAAATTTAAGTCCTGGACTGTTGGTGGGCCTTGAAGGTTGGGGTCTTCTGCACTAGACTATGAACAATGGGGGAGATTTATCAAAACCTGTCCAGAGGAAAAGTGCTGAGTTGCCCATAGCAACCAATCAGATCACTTCTTTCATTTTTGAAAAAGCCTCTGAAAAATAAAAGAAGCAATCAGCAACATTTCCTCTGGACAGATTTTGATAAATCTCACCCACTGAATCTAAATACTGTTTAGATGTTGCACTCTCTATTGATTGTAGCATCTAAACAGTTAAATGACTGGCATCAGAGTGATCTCCAATGTTGGCCATTACTTGCGGACGTTGCTGTGGATAGCAGGCAACACCCCCAGATATGGTGGGGGCTCAGCTCCTAAGCCTGTACCATACTCCCTTACACAACCCATGCCATATGGGGTTAAAGTCCTACCATTTTCAGTATACAGTACATTGGTAGACCTATGTGTTTTTTTTTTGTTTTGTTTTTTATTGAAAGCCGAGGTATGTGCTCTCAAATCACCCAAGTGCAAGTAAAAAGTGCAAGTGTTCACACAAACACAAACCCTTCACCTCCGGGCCAAACGGCACCTGCAAGGTTCCAAGTACAATGTCCCCTTTCGCCGAAGCTACTCAGGGACCGAAAGTGTTCCCGGCAGACAACTAGGCGTTAACCAAGCTGTCACCAAGGAACCAGTAAAACCAGTTTGGCATCCTGCCGAAGCAAGGATGCCACAGGGTATAGGAGGGAGGTGAGGAACCTCATGGCCACACACACCTCCCCTAGACTGGCAGGAGGGACACCCAGAAGGGCTACCGTACCCTGCCAAATCCTAGTGGACAAAACGAACACAAAAAGTGGACACAGTGACAACAATAAATAAATAAATAAATAAGTGGATGTGCGCAGTGTGTAATACTGACCGGACATCCGACCGGATCTATAAAAATTCCTCGATTGTAGCCGGAAGGACAGGATACTAAGGGTGAGTGCCCAGAAGAGTGAGAGAAAAAGTGTGTGCTACGTGCTTTCCTTCAAGTGGGGTTGCAAATCCCAAGTGAATTCCGGCACCCTGGGGTCACCACTCCCAGGGCACTTGTGCACCTCAGCCTTCACTCTACCCGGACCTTAAGGCCAGATCCAGCAGGGAACAGGTCTCATCGGGGATGACTGCTGTGCTATACAGCCATCCCTGGTACACCCGCCGTCCTACTGTGTGGTTCCCCATCCTGCCTTGGTGGTCTTCCACACCGCCAACTAACAGGAAAGGTACTACACTTGATCTTAGCCAAAAGGCCGAGAAGCGATCTAGGAAAGACCTATGTGTTGCCATGGTTACAGACTACAAACAATCTTACCTCTCTTCCTTTTGCTTCTTAATCTACAGACAGTAATAAAGGCGGCAGGGAAATTGAAGTAACCTATGGTCATGTGATCAGTAGTGATGAGTAGCCATATTCGAATTCCCAATATTTTGCGAATATTTGGACGAATATTCGTCCTATATTCACAAATTTCGCATAATCGCTATGTTCGTTCTCTCTTTTTTTTTATGCGAAAATTTGTAATGAAATTCGCCTAGTGCGCATGTGCAATTATATCTTTCAGCTAAAAGCAGGGAGGGATCGGTGACAATATTCGCATAAATTCGCATAAAAAAACTAAAAGAATCAAATATTCGTCATTATGAATATATATATCTATATTCGAAATATTCGCGAAATAGCGAAATGCCAATATTTGCGGTAAAAATTAGCATTTTGAATATTCACACTCAACACAGAATGCTGGGGCAGTGGAGAACCCCTTTAATGGTTACATACAAACCCTTAGTTTCGGTAATTTCTTGGATTCTACGTCAGCATTAGCCTCCTGACAGCTCTAGTTATAGTCATGGCCGTAAATGTTGGCACCCCTGAAATTTTTCAAGAAAATGAAGTATTTTTCACAGAAAACAATTGCAGTAACACATGTTTTGCTATACACATGTTTATTCTCTTTGTGTCTATTGGAACTAAACCAAAAAAGGGAGGAAAAAAAGGAAATTGGACATAATGTCACCAAACTCCAAAAATGGTCTGGACAAAATTATTGGCACCCTTTCAAAATTGTGGAAAATAGATTGTTTCAAGCATGTGATGCTCCTTTAAACTCACCTGGGGTAAGTAACAGGTGTGGGCAATATAAAAATCCCACCTGAAAGCAGATAAAAAGGAGAGAAGTTCACAGTCTTTGCATTGTGTGTCTGTGGGTGCCACACTAAGCATGGACAACAGAAAGAGGAGAAGAGAACTGTCTGAGGACTTGAGGACCAAAATTGTGGAAAAATATCAACAATCTTAAGGTTGCAAGTTCATCTCCAGAGATCTAGATTTGCCTTTTTCCACACTGTGCAACATTATCAAGAAGTTTGCAACCCATGGCACTGTAGCTAATCTCCCTGAGCATGGACAGAAGAGAAAAATGTATGAAAGGTGTCAATGCAGGATAGTACGGATGGTGGATAAGCAGCCCCAAACAATTTCCAAAGATATTCCAGCTGTCCTGTAGGCTCAGGGGGCATCAGTGTCAGCGCAAACTATCCGTCGACAATTAAATGAAATGAAAGGCTGGAGACCCAGGAGGACCCCACTGCTGACACAGAGACATAAAAAAGCAAGACTACATTTTGCCAAAATGAACTTGAGTAAGCCAAAATCCTTCTGGGAAACGTCTTGTGGACAGATGAGACCAAGATAGAGCTTTTTGGTAAAGCACATCATTCTACTGTTTACCGAAAATGGAATGATGCCTACAAAGAAAAGAACACAGTACCTACAGTGAAATATGGTGGAGGTCAATGATGTTTTGAGGTTGTTTTGCTGCCTCTGGCACTGGGGGCCTTGAATGTGTACAAGGCATCATGAAATCTGAGGATTACCAATGGATTATGGGTCGTACTGTACAGCCCAGTGTCAGAAAGCTGGGTTTGCATCAGAGATCTTGGGTCTTCCAGTAGGAGAATGACCCCAAACATACGTCAAAATGTACCTAGAAATGGATGGCAACAAAGCGCTGGAGAGTTCTGAAGTGGCAGCAATGAGTCCAGATCTAAATCCCATTGAACACCTGTGGAGAGATCTTAAAATTGCTGTTGGGAAAAGGCGCCTTCCAATAAGAGAGACCTGGAGCAGTTTGTAAAGGAAGAGTGGTCCAACATTCCGGCTGAGAGGTGTAAGAAGCTTATTGATGGTTATAGGAAGCCACTGATTTCAGTTATATTTTCCAAAGGGTGTGCAACCAAATATTGTGTTAAGGGTTCCAATAATTTTGTCCAGTCCATTTTTGGAGTTTGCTGTGACATTACCTATGTCCAATTTGCTTTTTTTCCTCACTTTTTTGGTTTAGTTCCAATACACACCGATCTGTTCTTTATGGGGCACTGTTATCACTGTTTGCTTGCAATATATCATATTGTATATTGTCTATTGTATTTTGTTTGGTAAACCCAATGAAACTTTATTAAAGTGACTCTTTACCCCCCCCCCCCCCCCCCCCCAAAAAAAAAAAACATCTTTAAAGTCTTGTGTCTCCCTTCCCTGCAATTTGCTTGTTGTTAGGGGAAACTTAGCTTAGTATGCTATCTGTACAACATTGCATTTTTTTTCTTTAATGTAACCTGACAATTTTTTTTTCGGTGTCAGAGCATATACAGTGGTCCCTCAACATACGATGGTAATCCGTTCCAAATGGACCATCGTTTGTTGAAACCATTGAATGTTGAGGGATCCATGCAATGTAAAGTATAGGACAGTGGTTGTTGGCTGTCCGGGCATGCTGCATGTTGTAGTTTTGCAACATCTGGAGGTCCGCAGGTTGTAGACCACTGTTAGAGGAAGTTGTACTCATCTGTCCTCGCAGCTCCGGACCGTCACCGCTCGCCACCGCTGCCAGGGATGTCGCCCTCCATCGCTGTCGCCGTGTCCCCGTGGTGTCCCCGACGCTCTGGTAAGGCCTCTGCTTCCCCGGCATCCTCGCTCTCCGTCGCCACCATCACGTCGCTATGCACGCCGATCCTATTGGATGACGGTACGGCGTGCGCAGCGACGTGATGACAACAATGGAGAGTGCTGACCATGCAGGGGATCTCGAAGAGGACGAACTGGAGCCACAAGGACAGGTAAGTGATCATCACCGGACCACACGGGGCACAGTAAACAGCTATCCGGTGTCAGTTGAAGCAGTCTGCGCTGCCGGATAGTCGTTTATGCGATGGCCCCGACATACAAAAGCATCGTATGTTGATGCTGCCTTCAACATGCGATGGCCTCTGAGAGTCCATTGTATGTTGAAATGATCGTATGTCGGGGCCATCGTAGGTCGAGGGGTCACTGTATTATGGAAAAATATAGAAAGTCATTACAAAGTGCAATTGGTCCTGCTAATAACCAGTGGGTCCGTAGATGAAAATAGAGTTATAGAGGCTTTTAACCCCTTCAGGACGGAGCCCATTTTGGCCTTAAGGACCGGAGCGTTTTTTGCACATCTGACCACTGTCACTTTAAACATTAATAACTCTGTGATGCTTTTAGTTATCATTCTGATTCCGAGATTGTTTTTTTGTGACATATTCTACTTTAACATAGTGGTAAATTTTTGTCGATACTTGCATCCTTTCTTGGTGAAAAATCCGTAAATTTGATGAAAAATTTGAAAATTTAGCATTTTTCTAACTTTGAAGCTCTCTGCTTGTAAGGAAAATGGATATTACGAATACATTTTTTTTTTGGTTCACATATACAATATGTCTACTTTATGTTTGCATCATAAAATTGATGAGTTTTTACTTTTGGAAGACACCAGAGGGCTTCAACGGTCAGCAGCAATTTTCCGATTTTTCACAAAATTTTCAAACTCAGTATTTTTCAGGGACCAGTTCAGGTTTGAAGTGGATTTGAAGGGTCTTCATATTAGAAATACCCCATAAATGACCCCATTATAAAAACTACACCCCCCAAAGTATTCAAAATGACATTCAGTAAGTGTGTTAACTCTTTAGGTGTTTCACACGAATAGCAGCAAAGTGAAGGAGAAAATTCACAATCTTCATTTTTTACACTTACATGTTCTTGTAGACCCAATTTTTGAATTTTTACAAGGGGTAAAAGGGCAAAATTTTTACTTGTATTTGTAGCCCAATTTCTCTCGAGTAAGCACATACCTCATATGTCTATGTAAAGTGTTCGGGGGGCGCAGTAGAGGGCTCAGAAGCGAAGGAGCGACGAGGGGATTTTGGAGGTACGTTTTTCTGAAATGGTTTTTGGGGGGCATGTCACCTTTAGGAAGCCCTTATGGTGCCAGAACAGCAAAAAAAAAAACCACATGGCATACCATTTTGGAAACTAGACCCCTCGGGGAATGTAACATTGGATAAAGTGAACCTTAATACCCCACAGGTGTTTCACGACTTTTGCAAATGTAAAAAAAAAATAATAATTTTTACCTAAAATGCTTGTTTTCCCAAAAATTTTAATTTTTAAAAAGGGTAATAGCAGAAAATACCCCTAAAAATTTGAAGCCCAATTTCTCCTGATTCAGAAAACACCCCATATGGGGGTGAAAAGTGCTCTGCTGGCGCACTACAGGTCTCGGAAGAGAAGGAGTCACATTTGGCTTTTTTGAAAGCAAATTTTGCTCTGGGGGCATGCCGCATTTAGGAAGCCCCTATGGTGCCAGGACAGCAAAAAAAAAAAACACATGGCATATCATTTTGGAAACTAGACCCCTCGGGGAACGTAACAAGGGGTTAAGTGAACCTTTATACCCCACAGGTGTTTCACGAATTTTGCATATGTAAAAAAAAAAATTTTTTTTTACCTAAAATGCTTGTTTTCCCAAAAATTTTACATTTTTAAAAAGGGTAAAAGCAGAAAATACCCCCCAAAATTTGTAACACAATTTCTCCCGAGTACGGCGATACCCCATATGTGACCCTAAACTGTTGCCTTGAAATACGACAGGGCTCCAAAGTGAGAGCGCCATGCGCATTTGAGGCCTAAATTAGGGATTGCATAGGGGTGGACATAGGGGTATTCTACGCCAGTGATTCCCAAACAGGGTGCCTCCAGCTGTTGTAAAACTCCCAGCATGCCTGGACAGTCAACGGCTGTCCGACAATACTGGGAGTTGTTTTGCAACAGCTGGAGGCTCCGTTCTGGAAACAGTGGCGTACCAGACGTTTTTCATTTTTATTGGGGAGGGGAGGGGAGGGGGGCTGTGTAGGGGTATGTGTATATGTAGTGTTTTTTACTTTTTATTTTATTTTTTGTGTTAGTGTAGTGTAGTGTTTTTAGGGTACAGTCACACGGGCGGGGGGTTCACAGTAGTTTCTCGCTGGCAGTTTGAGCTGCAGCAGAAAGTTTGCGGCAGCTCAAACTTGCAGCCAGATACTTACTGTAATCCTCCACCCATGTGAGTGTACCCTGTACGTTCACATTGGGGGGGGGGGGGGGGGGGGGGGGGAACATCCAGCTGTTGCAAAACTACAACTCCCAGCATGCCCGTTGGCTGTTGGTGACTGCTGAGAGTTGTAGTTTTGCAACAACTGTAGGCACACTGGTTATGTATCACTGAGTTTTGTGACCTAACTCAGTGTTTCACAACCAGTGTGCCTCCAGCTGTTGCAAAACTACAACTCCCAGCATGTACGGTGCATGGTGTACGGTGACTGCTGAGAGTTGTAGTTTGCAACAGCTGGAGGCACACCGGTCGTGAAACACTGAGTTAGGTAAAAAAAAACTGAGTTTCACAACCAGTGTGCCTTCAGCTGTTGCAAAACTACAACTCTCAGCAGTCACCGACAGACAACGGGCATGCTGGGAGTTGTAGTTATGCAACCAGCAGATGCACCACTACAACTCCCAGCATGCACTTTAGCTGTTTGTGCAAGCTGGGAGTTGTAGTTATACAACAGCTGAAGGTACACTTTTCCATAGAAAGAATGTGCCTCCAGCTGTTGCAAAACCATAAGTCCCAGCATGCCCATAAGGGAATGCTGGGAGTTGTGGTGGTCTGCCTCCTGCTGTTGCATAACTACAGCTCCCAGCATGCCCTTTTTGCATGCTGGGAGCTGTTGCTAAGCAACAGCAGGAGGCTGTCACTCACCTCCAACGATCCACGCCGGAGAGTCAGTCCCTCGTCGTCACCGCCGCCGCTGCTCCTGGGGCCCCGATCCCAACATGGACGTCGGGGATCGGGGTCCCCAGCACCCGGGGTGCACGTCCCGCACCCGCTCACGTCCTCCGGAAGAGGGGCGGAGCAGGTGCGGGAGTGACACCCGCAGCAGGCGCCCTGATTGGTCGGCCGAATCAGGGCGATCGTGAGGTCGCACCAGTGCCACCTCACCCCTGCTGGCTCTGGCTGTTCGGGGCCGTCAGAGACGGCCCCGAACAGCCAGTAATTCCGGGTCACCGGGTCACTGGAGACCCGATTGATCCGAAATCGCCGCAGATCACTGGACTGAATTGTCCAGCGATCTGCTGCGATTGCCGACATGAGGGGGCATAATGACCCCCCCTGGGCGATATGCCGGGATGCCTGCTGAACGATTTCAGCAGGCATCCGGCTCCGGTCCCCAACCGGCTAGCGGTGGGGGCCGGAATTCCCACGGGCGTATGGATACGCCCTCGGTCCTTAAGGACTCGGGATGCAGGGCGTATCCATACGCCCTATGTCCTGAAGAGGTTAAAAAAGGAGGAGAGGAGAAAACTAGCTGGCTGTATACAACAAAGTCAGTAAGGCTATGTTCACACGGCAGAATTTCTGCACGGAATTGTGCATGAAAATTCTGCAGTAAATTAATTGCCCATTCATTTCAATGGAATTCCTGCAGCAGAAATTCTGCTGTGTGAATGGGACGTGCAAAAAATTATGGCGTGTGAACATAGCCTAAGGCCGGTTTCACATGGCAGAAATTCCGCATGTCAGCATCAATCCCACACCCTCATTCATTTTGGCTTCAATTCCGCATCTGAATTTGCGCAATTGATGCAGCATTGACACAGAATTTCCTGATGCTTTCTGCGTGATTCTGCAGCACAATTAAAAAGGTGGCTTTTTTTTAAAGCTAAGTTTAAATTCCGCACGATTTCCACACCAATTTAATCCCCATTGAATTCAATACGATTCCGCAGCCAAAGTCCTGAAAAATAGAAGACCAGACTTATATTTTCCGGAAAACGGAAAGCGGAATTTTTGCATTAAACATTCTGCAGCAGAAATTCTGCTGTGTGAATGGCCTTGTGGAATCCCATTATAGTGAATGGGCAGTAAATTTAGGTGGAATTCTGTGCGGAAAAATAATGCGGAATTCCGTGTGGAATTTCTGCCGTGTGGTGAACATAGCCTATGATTTCCTTACTTGTGTCCATCTGCTGTGTATGGTGTGCAAGATGAAGCAGAATACCCATGAAAACATTGAGATTCTGATGTAACAGAATTTTCTATCAGAATCCAGCAGAAAAATTCCACACAGAAATTCCGCTAGCAGAGTCCCATTGTTTTCATGGGGGATTCTGCTTTAGGCCGCGTTCACACGGCAGAAATTCTGCACGAAATTCCGCATTAGTTTTCCGCATTGAATTCCGCCTAAATGTATTGCCCCTTCACTTTAATGGGATTCGGTAATGTCATTCACACAGCGGAATATCTGCTGCGGAATGTCTGATGCGGAAATCCCGCATTCCGTGCTCTGGAAAAATATAAGGCTGGTCTTACATTTTTCCAGACTTCGGCTGCGGTATCCTATTGTAGTCAATGGAGATTGAATTTCTGCAGAATTGGTGCGGTAATCCTGCGGAATGCATGCGGAATTCGGACGGGATTTAAACTTAGCTTTAAAAAAAAAAAAAAAACTGCACTGCAGAAAGCATCTGGAAATTCTGATTCTGCATCAATTCTGCAAAATGCCGGACAGATGCGGAATTGAAGCCAAAATGAATGTGGATGCAAAATTGATGCTGACATGCAGAATTTCTGGCGCATTACTGTGCACACGGCAGAATATCTGTTACGGAAACTACTGGGGTGGAAATTACGCAGTGTGAACTAGGCCTAAGACAGAATGGATGTAAAAAGCAGCTCCCGTTCTCAATGGCCGCCATGTAACACTTACCACATGTCCTTACTGGCGGCACTTTCCTTAGCTGTATCCGCTCTTAACCATAAAAAAAAAAAAAAATGGATTTTGGATATACCGTACTTTTCGCCGTATAAGACGCACTTTTTCTTCCCCAAAACTGAGGGGAAAAGTTGGTGCATCTTATACGGCGAATACACCCCTATCGCGGCGGTCCCTGCGGCCATCAACTGCCGGGACCCGCGGCTAATACAGGACACCACCGATCGCGGTGATGTCCTGTACTGTATTAACCCTTCAGACGCAGCGATCAAAGCTGACCGCCAAGTCTGAAGTGAAGTGACACTAACCCGGCTGCACCGGGAGGGACCTTACCTGCCTCCTCGGTGTCTGCTCCGTGCCGGGATCCCCTGCATGGCCGGAGCTCTCCATCATCGCCATCACGTCGTCTCGCACGCCGCCCCGTCATCTAATAGGAGCGGCGTGCGTAGCGACGTGATGGCGGCGACGGAGAGAGAGGATGCCGTGCAGCAGAGACGTTCCGGAGCGACGGGGACACCCTGGGGACGCGGCGACAGCGATGGAGGGCGACATCCAGGGCAGCGGTGACCGGTCCGGAGCGGCGGGGACACGTGAGTATTACCTCCTATACCAGTGGTCTTCAACCTGCGGACCTCCAGATGTTGCAAAACTACAATTCCTGGCATGCCCGGACAGCCAACGGCTGTCCGGGCATGCCGGGAGTTGTAGTTTTGCAACATCTGGAGGTCCGCTGGTTTATGATCACTGTCCTATACTTTACATTGTATTCTAGATTTTCCTCCTTTAAAATTGCGTCTTATATGCCGGAGCATCCTATATGGCGAAAAATACGGTAGTTACAATTTTTTTTATTTTGCTAACTGACTAATTGAACTAACATTGTGTCCATTCAATGTATAATACAGCCAGACCCAGTGAATACAATGAAGCCCTTCTCTGTGAACTGTCAAATCACATTGTACCTACAGCAAGTCAACACTAGGGGGAAGCATAATGCCGAAAAAATCTGTTCTACAGGAAATGTTTTCCTCTTCTTAAAATAAAAATTATATTCTCAGAAAAAACGTTTTTTTGTTTTTTTTTCTATTTTCCAATTCAAGATTTTATAAAGAATATTTATTATGTTATATACAATAATAGTTACAAAGTTTTTAGGAAGGAAACAAAGGCTGACCAGGCATGCTGGGAGTTGTAGTTTTGCAACAGCTGGAGGCATTTTTTGGTGTCTTTAGGTCCCTATGATGTTGTACATTTAGATTAGGAGACTCATGGTTAAATCAGGATACTTGGCCATTATATGGGTGCAGGACCCACAACTGCAAAGACCTCTGCCCTACTCGCTAAAAGCAGGATCCAGTAAAAATAAAAAATAAAAATAATAAAAAATAAATGAAAAAAAAGGAAAGATAAACAATAAAAGAAAGGATACTGTGTAGCGTACATTTTATTTTGGATGCCACTAAGGCGGTTTTGCAACAACAACTTGGCGTTTGCTGAAGTATATAGGATATTGCTTGCAGCTATTGCCTTTATATACAGGTAGACTTCTTAGTTGCTGGTTCACGTACACCGTGGCTCCTCCGCTAATAGCTGCTTAACATGATATCTCTCGGGCTGCCATAATTTTACTGCCAAGTCTATTTTTACATTGAAATATTAAAATGGTTTGTATTTGGTCGCTGTTCAGTTCATGGTGCAGCCAGCAGATGGCGATGAGTGATAAGAGAAAACAGACATAGCTGTGGACGCGGAGATATTCCAGTCTATGTATTTACTGTACACACATTGTAGGGTTAAAGAAGTACTGCAGGATAGAGAATAAGAGTCTGATCACGAGGGGGTCTGACTGCTGGGACTAGAGATGAGCGAACTTACAGTAAATTCGATTCGTCACAAACTTCTCGGCTCGGCAGTTGATGACTTTTCCTGCATAAATTAGTTCAGCTTTCAGCTGCTCCCGTGGGCTGGAAAAGGTGGATACAGTCCTAGGTGACTCTTTCCTAGGACTGTATCCACTTTTTCCAGCCCACCGGAGCACCGGAAAGCTGAACTAATTTATGCAGGAAAAGTCAGCAACCGCCGAGCCGAGAAGTTTGTGATGAATCGAATTTACTGTAAGTTTGCTCATCTCTAGCTGGGACCCCTGCCATCTACACGGCGCCCTGCTCTCCAGATTGTTCTCCACTCTATGTAAGGAGACTGTCGACCCCTGCATGAAGAGGCCAACAGGCCCCCTCCATGTATCTCTATGGGAGAGCTGGAGATACACGAACACTGTACCTTCGGCCCTATCATAGAGATACGTGGAGGGGACGTATCGACCTCCGCTTTGTGCTGGGGTCGACACAGCTCTGTACGTAGGAGAGCCGAGGCACCGTGCAGGAGACAGAAGGGGGTCCCGGCGGTTACCCCCCAGGGGATACATTGTCTAATGCTGCAGTAACCTTTTAAGTGCTATAAGGACCATTATACTTGCTCACTAGGATCAGGTTTCTCAGTATATCATTACTTATTGCAAAAATCTTACCAGCTGAGTGTCCAGTAGTGTTGCTCGCGAATATTCGCAATGCGAATTTTATTCGCGAATATCGCATATTCGCGAATTCGCGAATATAGCACTATATATTCGTAATTATGAATATTCGTTTTTGTTTTTTTAGTTTTTTTCACAGTACACATCACAGTGATCATCCCTTTCTGCTTCCAGCTTGTGTGGTGTAAAGAAGACTCTAATACTACTGTGTGAGACCGGCGTGCGAATTTTCGCATATGCGAAAATTAGTATATGCAAATTTTCGCATATGCGAATTTCTACTTATATTAATGAATGTATATGCTAATATTCGCATATGGGAAAATAAATCGAGATTATTACGAATATGCGAATATTCGCGAATATATGACGAATATTCGTCCATATATTCGCGAATATTCGCGAATTCCAATATGGCCTATGCCGCTCAACACTAGTGTCCAGTACTGAACAGGAGATCTGAAAAGATAGATAGAAAGATAACACAAACAAGGATATGTTGGCCAGCACTTACTGATACCAAACTAATGCATGGACCTGGCATACAGGTGCACGCTGCTAGGCTGACTATACCTTACCGTGGTGGGATGGTCCAATCTATTTAGCTGCCAAATTGTGGGCTAAGTACCTCACTTTTTCATTTTTTGCACTATAGCTGTATAGCATTTCATGTTTTATCTGTATCTTTGTGCTAGCAGTGTGCTGCTGTATTCTCCTGTTTATGTATATTCTGCCTAGCAGCGTGCACCTGTATGCCAGGTCCATACAGTAATTTTGGTATCAGTATGTGCTGGCCAACGTATCCTTGTTTGTGTTACACTTATGGGGGAGTGGCTACCTCCATGTTGGCTCCTGCACCCCACCCACCTCTATTAGGTGTGTATAAGGTGCTGGACGTCTCAGACCTTGCAATGCCTGTTAAACTGATTACACAGAGACATATTCACAGTGTAGGGTCCATCCCAATGAGGTCACCTTACCGCGGTGGGATGGTCCAAACTATTTGGCCGCCAAATTGTGAGCTAAGTACCTCACTTTTTCATTTTTTGCACTATAGCTGTATAGTATTTCATGTTTTATCTGTATCTTTGTGCTAGCAGTGTGCTGCTGTATTCTCCTGTTTAGATAGAAAGATAGATATGAGATAGATAGAAAGATAGATATGAAATAGATAGATAGATATGAGATAGATAGATAGATAGATAGATAGATGAACCCCTGAGAAATAACCTCATAGCAGTATCCCTCCACCACCAAATTTCACAGATGGCACAATGCAGTCAGGCGGGTAAACCAAACCCATTCACCCATTCACCAAACCCAGACTGGTCCATCAAACACCAGATAAAGAAGCCTGATCTGACACTCCACCAAACAAGTTTGACAACTAATGTTCTAATTTACACATGATTTCATTTATTATTCCCCATATCTGAATACCAGTGGTTCAGAAGTTTACATAAACCAAGGTGACTGTGCCTTTAAATGGCAGTGTTTTCTAGCCTCTTGACATCTGATAGACATCATGTGAGGTAAATGGAGGTGACCTGTGGCAGGGCGAAGGTGTACTTGCCTCTTTGTTTGACTTCATTGGAAAATCCAAAGGAATCAGCCAAGACATCAGTAAAAGAATTATGGCTTTCCACAAGTCTGGTCCATCCTTTGAGGTAACATCCAATCGTATGATCATACATGCTGGTTAAAACACCATGGAAGCACCGCCGCCATCATACAGCTTAGGAAGGAGACACGTTCTGCATGGACTACCATTATTGTGTCTACACCCTAGAATCCAAGAACAACAGCAAAGTTCCTTGTAAAGATACTGGAAAAGAGAAGTACTAGTGTCTAGACCAGTGTTTCCCAACCAGGGTGCCTCCAGGTGTTGCAAAACTACAACTCCCAGCATGCCCGGACAGCCAAAGGCTGTCCGGGCATGCTGGGAGTTGTAGTTTTGCAACACCTGGAGGCACCCTGTTGGGAAACACTGGTCTGGACCAAGTGTAATAAGTGTCCTCTATCGACAAAACCTGACAAGGAAAAACCCACCGCTCCAAATCCACCATCTGCTTATGGGGACGAATGGGGGAATTTATCAAAACCTGTGCAGAGAAAAAGTAGTGCAGTTGCCCATAGCAACCAATCAGATCGCTTCCTTCATTTTTCCAGAGGCCTTTTTTAAAATTAAAAGAAGCGATTTGATTTGTTGCTCTGGGCAAATGGCAGAAGTTCTTAAACAAGATATCCAGCATAAATAATGGTATAAGTAGCTGATTGCGGGGGGGGGGGGGGGCTCTGGTCTGAGCGCTGGGTAACCCCCCCCCCCCCCGCCACTGGGGGACCCGCCACTGGGGGACCCGCCACTGAGTGAGGTCCGTGTTCTGCCTGCTCCATACATTTCTATGGGAGCGCCGAAAAGTCCTGAGTACAGCACTCGGGATTCATCGGCGCTCTCATAGAAATGAATGGAGCGCGCGCCGTCCGTACCGGTAGATGACACATGCTCCTCTCTGCGAGAGCCAGGGTCCCATCCCGGAGATCGCGGGGGGTTCCAGCGCTCCGACCCCCCCTGCAATCAGCTACCCACAGGATAGGGATTAGGTTTAGTTTTGCCAGAGTCCTATTTTAACTTTTTGGAGAAAAGTCCTCTGGTCTGATAAGACTCAAAAGGAACAGTCTGGCCAATGGTTATGTATGGAGGAAAATGTGGGAGGCGTGCAAGCCAAAGAACGCCATCCCAACCATCAAGCGCATGGTGAGGGGGTCCTCTGTTGATAGGGGGCTTGCGCACTTCACAAGTGTTTTTCTACTTTTCATAGCAACTTTTCAAAAACAAATTCCATGATCTATACATGTAACCAACAAAACAAAGATGCCCATACACCTTAGACCAGGGTTCTCAAACTGGTGGCCCTCAAGATATTGCAAAACCAGATGTTGCAACTCCCAGAATGCCCATACAGCTATTTACTGCAGCTAACGACTGTCGGGAATGCAGGGAGTTTAAGTTTTGCAACATCTGGAGGGCCGCCAGTTTGAGACCCCTGCCTTAGACTAATGTCCGCTGGCATGTGCGGCCCACTAGGGTGGCCTCTTGACTCTCCACTGACAGATTATGTTGGTGGAGAGAAGAGTTGGGTGTGCTGGATTCTCTCCACCCGACCCATTTTGGGAATTACCCCACCCCAGGAACAACACAAGAATGTTCGGCCATGCTGAATGTTCATAAGTATGGGGTCAGGAGAGATAACTGACAGTCATTCATAGCATATGGCCATTCTAGCCAAATAGACTGTATAAGAAGGCCAAGGTTCCTTCATCTAAAGCAGTGTTTTCCAACCAGGGTGCCTCCAGCTGTTGCAAAACTACATCTCCAAGCATGCCCGGACAGCCTTGGGCAGCCTGGATGGATGGCATGGATGGAAGAGGAAAATTGATGAAAGGTGTCAATGCAGGATAGTCCGGATGGTGGATAAGCAGCCCCAAACAAGTTCCAAAGATATTCAAGCTGTCCTGCAGGCTCAGGGAGCATCAGTGTCAGCGCGAACTATCCATCGACATTTAAATGAAATGAAACGCTATGGAGGAGACCCAGGAGGACCCCACTATGGAGGAGACCCAGGAGGACCCCACTGCTGACACAAAGACATAAAAAAGCAAGACTACATTTTGCCAGAATGAATTGAGTAACCAAAATCCTCTTGGGAAAACGTCTTGTGAAACCTTGGCGCTGGTGTGCGGGCTCAGGTATGTCCTTCATATAAGGATATACTGGCAAATGTCTCAATTTTAACATCAGTGTTGAGGGATAGCCAATGTCATTGTTACATCCACCACAGTAGTGCACCTAAATTCCTGTATTGTATTATTCTAATTGTTACACATCCACACCATTTATCTGGTGTAGGATTCTATTGTGGCACTTGTAGTCCGCTGCAGGCATCCTCCATTGTATGCATTTTTATGCTGGGGATCGCCCCTAGCAATGGACTACAAGGGCAGGATCTGTTCCCCTAGTACATATGCACAATTGCATTTGGGGTTGAGCACCTCCTGCCTGCCAGTTGCTCTTTTTTTGTCAAACGTCTTGTGGACAGATGAGACCAAGATAGAGCTTTTAGGTAAAGCACATCATTCTACTGTTTACCGAAAACAGAATGAGGCCTACAAAGAAAAGAACACAGTACCTACAGTGAAATATGGTGGAGGTTCAATGATGTTTTGGGGTTGTTTTGTTGCCTCTGGCACTAGGTGCCTTGAATGTGTACAAGGCATCATGAAATCTGAGGATTAACAACGGATTTTGGGTCGCACTGTACAGCCCAGTATCAGAAAGCTGGGTTTGTGTCCAAGATCTTGGGTCTTCCAGCAGGACAATGATCCCAAATATACATCAAAAAGCCCCCAGAAATGGATGACAACAAAGCGCTGGAGAGTTCTGAAGTGGCAGCAATGAGTCCAGATCTAAATCCCATTGATCACCTGTGGAGAGATCTTAAAATTGCTGTTGGGTAAAGGCGCCTTCCAATAAGAGAGACCTGGAGCAGTTTGTAAAGGAAGAGTGGTCCAACATTCCGGCTGAGAGGTGTAAGAAGCTTATTGATGGTTATAGGAAGCCACTGATTTCAATTATTTTTTCCAAAGGGTGTGCAACCAAATATTAAGTTAAGGGTGCCAATAATTTTGTCCAGACCATTTTTGGAGTTTGGTGACATTATGTTCAATTTGCTTTTTTTCCTCCTTTTTTTTGTTTAGTTCCAATACACACAAAGGGAATAAACATGTGTATAGCAAAACATGTGTTACTGCAATCCTTTTCTGTGAGAAATACTTCATTTTCTTGAAAATTTTTAGGGGTGCCAACATTTACGGCCATGACTGTAGATAGATAGATAGATGAGATATGTAAATATGAGATAGATACATAGATATGAGGTAGGTAGATAGATGGATGAAAAACATTTAAAAAACATGACCAGCAGCTAAGCCCTCACTGACTTTAAAGGATCTGAGCTGCAATACCAAACACAACCTGAAGACAGGTGTGGTGCTGTTTGTAGAAGAAAGCAACCATGTTCTTCTCATCCTAACCAATCCTTACAACCCCAAATGTGAACTCAAGGGGGGGGGGGTCTGTGTATCTAAACCCATTTCTATCTCTTTGGATCTGGCTGGAGAGAGTCTTTAAGGCGGCAGGTGCACTTTAAGGCTTCCATATAAATATCAGTGAAGGAAGTCAGGAATAAACAAATCGTCTAATTAAAAATAAGCTGCTGTTTGAGGAAGATTGATAACTTTCTTCTAGTGCCAGCCCGGCAGGATTTCTGGATGCCGTCTCGGCGTTGTGTTCATCTCCGCTGAGAAGGAACAGTTGTTGCACCGGTAGTCATGGACAATTAAATCTTCTCCTCTCGTAGAAATAATTCTCACCAGCTGAAGACAACAGCCACAATCTGGTGTGGAGCTGTCTCTATTAGAGCCCCGCACATGCTACGTACTGTGACATGGCTCTTAACCCCTTCCGTGCCGAGGCGGCTGGCATGCCTATTGGCACAACGTAAACCCCTCCGCAATCCCTTAGATGCCTGGCAGAGCGCGCTTCCCTCCCTGATCGTTGCCGAAGAAGAAGCAAGTCTCAGAATTACCAAGAATGACCATCGACTGGTCAACATAACAACAGGTGACCGGATAGTAATGGGGGTTATAGAGGTAGGGTTGGAGTGGATTAGTATGTAAGAACAGATACTTACATTGTAATGGATTGATATATACTACTAACATATAAATACGAATATTAAAATGCCAATTTCTCCTATACTGCATACTAAAGTCTTCACTGAACTAACCTACTCCCTCCTCCTCCACCTGAAACGCTCTTTCCCTCCCGCCATCGAGCGTGGAAGATGAGAGATAAGAAATACGTAAAAGAAGTTTTAACCAATTAAGTGTTTTTAACACCCATTTTAGACAACCCCTTTTGCAGACGTCACTATAGTCTATATAAACTTTGTACAGCTTTTTTTCTGGTTAATAAAGTAAGTATCATCCAACTGACAGCTACTGTACTTTCTAGCATGCGCACCAATTCTGATATCATTCAGAATAATTCAGATATGTTCGGAAATAATCAGGAAAGGGGCAGATCTTCACTGGGTACAGCCAGGATCTATTTCAGGGTTGCCACCTTCCTTGCAAAAAAAAAAAGTTTTTCAGCATAATTTTTCGTGCTGAAAACGCCCCCCTCGGCTTATACTCGGGTGAACTCTCCGCCTGTCAATCCCTTCTCAGTGGTCTTCAACCTGCGGACCTCCAGATGTTGCAAAACTACAACTCCCAGCATGCCGGGAGTTGTAGTTTTGAAACATCTGGAGGTCCTCAGGTTGAAGACCACTGCCGGGCCTTCGTCATCATCCAGACCCCCCCTTTAGTTTTCTACTCACCTGCCCGTGCGCAGCAGATGTGCCTGCGCATGAACGTCCCTGTGTGTCGTCGTCAAGGCAACGTCACTAGTCTGGGGCCGGCCCGGAGAAGAGGGCCTCCCGATAAAGATGGACAGCCTGGAACGACTAACCCTCCCTACCGGACGGTTCCTGCCGCATAGATGGCTCGGACCAGCTCACCCTTCCTTCCCACCGAGGGGAGGAGAGTAGAAAACTAAAGGGGGGTCTGGATGATGACGAAGGCCCAGGATTGACAGGCAGTGATGATGGGGGTCTGGATGATGACAGGGGTGATGATGACAGGGGTATTGATGACAGGGGTCTGGATGATGACAGGGGTGATGATGACAGGGGTATTGATGACAGGGGTCTGGATGATGACAGGGGTCTGGATGTTGACAGGGGTCTGGATGATGACAGGGGGGATGATAAAGGGGGGATGATGACAGGGGTCTGGATGATGACAGGGTGATGATGAAGGGGGGATGATGAAGGGGGGATGATGAAGGGGGTCTGGATGATGACGGGGGTCTGGATGATGACAGGGGGGATGATGTATTTCCCACCCTAGGCTTATAGTCGAGTCAATAAGTTTTCCTGTGTTTTTGGGATGAAATTAGGGGCCTCGGCTTATATACGGGTTGGCTTATACTCGAGTATATACAGTAATTACTTTTTCATTTTTTTCCCTCATCTCCTTCTAAAAAATCATAATGCTTTCAATTTTGCACCTAAAATTCCATATTATGGCTTACTTTTTGCACCACCAATTCTACTTTGCAGTGACAGTTATTTTACCAAAATATCCACGGCGAAGCGGAAAAAAAACTTCATTGTGCAACAAAATTGAAGAAAAAAATTCCATTGTGTAATTTTTGGGGGTTTCCATTTCTATGCAGTACATTTTTCGGTAAAAACTACATCTTATCTCTATTCTGTATGTCCATATGATTAAAATGATACCCTACCGTACTTATAGAGTATATCTTTTGACCCCTATAATTTTTTTATTTTTCTGCGTACGGGCCGGTATGATTTTTGCGCCGTGATCTGATATTTTTATCGGCACAATTTTTATATTGATCTGACTTTTTGATTGCTTTTAATTAATTTTTTCATGATATAAAAAGTGACCAAAAATACGCAATTTTGGACTTTGTAATTTTTTTGCGCATACGCCATTGACCGTGATGTTTCATTAATGATATATTTTTATAGTTCGGACATTTCCGCACGCGGCGATACCATATATATTTATTTATTTTTACACGTTTTTTTTTTTTTATGGGAAAAGGGGGTGATTCTTATTTTATTAGGGAAGGGGTTTCATGATCTTTATTAATTCTTTTTTTTTTTACACTTTTTTTTTTTTGCAGTGTTATAGCTCCCCTTATGGCTATTACACTGCAGATACCGATCTCATACACAGATCATTGCCGTGCATTGACACAGCAAAAATCTGTGTTATCGGCGGTCGATTGCTCAAGCCTGGATTCCAGGCTTGGAGCAACCAATCACCGATCTGACGCGACGGAGGTAGGTAAGGGGAACTCCGCTCGCGTTCTAGCTGATCGGGACATCGCGATCTTACCGCGATGGTCCTGATCAGCCCGACTGAGCTTCTGGGAAGCGTTTACTTTCATTTTAGACGCGGCGATCAACTTTGAACACCGCGTCTAAAGAGTTAATTACCTAACATGAAAATGGCCTCTATAAACCAGATGACTCATGTAACGTTGGGTCTCATGATTTAAAGTTACTTGGGGAGATTTATCAAAACCTGTCCAGAGAAAAAGTTGCTGAGTTGCCCATAGCAACCAATCAGATCGCTTCTTTCATTTTTAACAAGGCCTCTGTAAAATGAAAGTAGCGATCTGATTGGTTGCTATGGGCAACTGGTCAACTTATCCTCTGATTGTAAGCTTTCGCGAACAAGACCTCCCCCCCCCCCCCCCCCCCCCCGAATAGTGTGTAATTTTGTAATGTCTGATAATCGTCTCTATTTGCACCATCATAATTGTAAAGTGTTGCCGAATTTGTTGCCGCTGTATAAATAAATATTATTATCTACAGGATAGGACATAGCTAACTGTTCAGTAGTGGTCCAATGTCTGGGATCCCCACTGATCAGGAGAATGGAGGTTCTATGTTCTCTTAAAGGGCTACTCCAGTGGAAAACTATTTTGTCATTGAATGGAGTAGTGGCCAAGCATGTGCATTGCAGCTCCATTCACTTAAAGGGGCATTCCGGTGGAAAACATTTTTATTCATTTATTTTTTTAAATCAACTGGTACAAGAAAGTTAAACAGATTTGTATATTACTTCTATTTAAAAATCTTAACCCTTCCAGTACTTTTCAGCTGCTGTATGCACCAGAGGAAGTTCTTCATTTCTTTTCTGTTTGACCACAGTGCTCTCTGCTGACACCTATGTCCATTTCGGGAACTGTCAAGAGTAGGAGAAAATCCCCATGGCAAACCTCTCCTGCTCTGGACAGTTCCTGACATGGACAGAGGTGTCAGCTGAGGGCACTGTGGTCAGACTGGAAAGAAATTCAAAAAGAAAAGAAATTCCTCTGTAGTATACAGCAGCTGATAAGTACTGGAAGGATTAAGATTTGTAAATAGAAGTAATTTACAAATCTGTTTAACTTTCTTGCACCAGTTGATTTAAAAAAAAATAAAAAAATAATAATAACGTTTTCCACCGGAGTACCCCTTTAACCCCTTAAGGACGCAGGACGTAAATGTACGTCCTGGTGAGGTGGTACTTAACGCACCAGGACGTACATTTACGTCCTAAGCATAACCGCGGGCATCGGAGCGATGCCCGTGTCATGCGCGGCTGATCCCGGCTGCTGATCGCAGCCAGGGACCCGCCGGCAATGGCCGACGCCCGCGATCTCGCGGGCGTCCGCCATTAACCCCTCAGGTGCCGGGATCAATACAGATCCCAGCATCTGCGGCAGTTCGCGATTTAAATGAACGATCGGATCGCCCGCAGCGCTGCTGCGGGGATCCGATCATTCATAACGCCGCACGGAGGTCCCCTCTCCTTCCTCCGTGCGGCTCCCGGCGTCTCCTGCTCTGGTCTGTGATCGAGCAGACCAGAGCAGAAGATGACCGAAAACACTGATCTGTTCTATGTCCTATACATAGAACAGATCAGTATTAGCAATCATGGTATTGCTATGAATAGTCCCCTATGGGGACTATTCAAGTGTAAAAAAACATGTAAAAAAATGTAAAAGTAAAAGTAAAAAAAAAAAGTGAAAAATCCCCTCCCCCAATTAAAAAGTAAAACTTCCGTTTTTTCCTATTTTACCCCCAAAAAGCGTAAAAAACATTTTTTATAGACATATTTGGTATCGCCGCGTGCGTAAATGTCCGAACTATTAAAATAAAATGTTAATGATCCCGTACGGTGAACGGCGTGAACGAAAACATTTTTTAAAAAGTCCAAAATTCCTACTTTTTTAATACATTTTATTAAAAAAAAAATTATAAAAAATGTATTAAAAGTTTTTTATATGCAAATGTGGTATCAAAAAAAGTACAGATCATGGCGCAAAAAATGAGCCCCCATACCGCCACTTATACGGAAAAATAAAAAAGTTAGAGGTCATCAAAATAAAGGGATTATAAACGTACTAATTTGGTTAAAAAGTTTGTGATTTTTTTTAAGCGCAACAATAATATAAAAGTAAATAATAATGGGTATCATTTTAATCGTATTGACCCTCAGAATAAAGAACACATGTCATTTTTACCATAAATTGTACGGCGTGAAAACAAAACCTTCCAAAATTAGCAAAATTGCGTTTTTCGTTTTAATTTCCCCACAAAAATAGTGTTTTTTGGTTGCGCCATACATTTTATGATATAATGAGTGATGTCATTACAAAGGACAACTGGACGCGCAAAAAACAAGCCCTCATACTAGTCTGTGGATGAAAATATAAAAGAGTTATTATTTTTAGAAGGCGAGGAGGAAAAAATGAAAACGTAAAAATTAAATTGTCTGAGTCCTTAAGGCCAAAATGGGCTGAGTCCTTAAGGGGTTAAGTGAATGGAGCAGCAATGCACATGCTTGGCCATTACTCCATTCAATGTCTGTGGTATTCCCAATCATAATTGACGCTGGGTAATGTTTTATAGTCCTATAATAGAATAATTTGGAGTGGTATTTTAGCATTTAATCTGCCGCTCGTCCACATTGGGGAACAATTGACCCCCGATTCTCCTGATCGGTGAGGGAAGTGGTCTCAAACTGTGGCCCTCCAGATGTTGCAAAACTTCAACTCCCAGCATGCCCGGACAGCCGTTGGCTGTCCGGGCATGCTGGGAGTTGAAGTTTTGCAAAATCTGGTGGGCCACAGTTTGAGACCATTGGGTGAGGGGGTTCCAGAGATGGGTCCCCCACCAATCAGCTAGTTATCCCCTATTCACAGAATATTTTGTGAGTAGGGGGATAACTTTCTATCTTGGGATAACCCCTTCAATGCAAAAAGTGAAATTCTTGCCTAAACAAGTATCCCATGGATAAGATATGCCAATAATGCATTAAAGGGGTACTCTGCTAGAAATATATATTTTTTTAATCAACTGGTGCCAGAAAGTTAAGCAGATTTGTAAATTACTTCCAGTTACCAATCTTAATCCTTCCAGTACTTAACGACTGCTGTATACTCCAAAGGAAGTTCTGTAGTTCTTTCCAGTCTGACCGCAGTGCTCTCTGCTGACACCTCTATCCATGTCAGGAACTGTCCAGAGCAGGAGAGGTTTGCTATGGGGATTTGCTCCTGCTCTGGACAGTTCCTGACACGGACAGAGGTGTCAGCAGAGAACACTTCCTGTGGAACACAGCAGCTGTTGGGTGTGTCTGATTTCCAGGGCTTTCCAGAGAGAGGGGATTGAAGCAGATTTTCCTACAGCCTTTTTCCCAGGAGGGTGGCAGCCTCCTTGGGAGAACCTCCTGCTATGGAGCCCCAGACTTCCACCCCTCGAACTAGGCCGGAGGGGGGTGGGAGTGAGAGAGCTACGGCCGATTCTCAGGACGGGGTGAGAAGATCCAGCAGGCTCCGCAGAAATGTGGAGCCCACTCCCCCGTCCGTCGCTGGAAACCGCAAGGCGTCCGGTAAGAAAATTACAGTTATGTCTTCAGGGACTGTTGTTATGGAACCCCAGCAATGGGGGGTGAAGGGACCCAGGGAGTCGCTTGCCACCTTTGGATCCCGCATGCAGGCAAAGCTGGTGGAATATGAGCAGCTGGGAAAGAAGCTGAAGGTGTTAAGGGAAGATCTGAAGTTTGCTCGCTACCAGACAGATAACTCTGCCAAGGCCATGAGGGCTAAGTTTGCTGCCAGGGTGTGTGAACTGAAGGCAGAGGAGCAGGAGGTGGTGAGAGCCCGAATGCAGATCGTAGAGGGAGCGGGTATATTTAAGGAAAAGTTAAAAAATGACGACCGCTATAAAATCATGAAGACCCCTGTGAAGGAGGAAGAGGATAGTCAGGGGGAGGAAGAATGCCTGTTTGATACAGAGGAGAAGATGGAGGAAGGTGGTGAGGGAGATGGCGGCAGTGAGGGTGATGAGAGTGAGGGGGATGTGTGTGATACCCCATGTACCCCTAAGACCTCTGTCACCCCAAGTGCAGAATATATTAACCCTGCCCAAGTCGCCTTACCAACCACCTCAGAGGAAAGTGACAGCAGTGATGGCGGTGACAGCAGCCCGGTCGGTGGGGGGCTCCTGCGGGCCATAGTGATGCAGGAGTCACCCACCCGTCTTGAAAATTTCAGTTTTGGCCAGGACCTGGGCCCTGAGGAGAATAAAAGGAAGAAAAAGAAGAAGAAAAAGGCTGGGAAGCAAGTGAAGTTTGTTTTCTCTCCTATCCAGCAGTCTGGGCTACCTGAAAAGTTGGTTCAGGCTGCTGGGCCCCCCACCCTGCCAGATCCCGCTTCTGCTGTGGAACGGGACCAGCACGGGGGGTACAGTGCTGCATCCAACATGGCCGCGGGTGCTACAGTCATGCGTCCTGCTGGTAGGGAAGAGCAGGATGGGCTAATGGTGGGCAGTAGTTATGCGGCAGTGTGCAAGGGGAGCGGTTCCCCGAGTATTGTGGGCAATGTCACCAGCTCTGCAGGGCACTCCCCTGAGAGGGGGGGGAGTGTCCAGGCACCGGGACCTACTGCTGAGCCTGTGCGGTCGGGCGCAGTGTGTAGCGCGGATGCTGCAGGGATCTCCCCTGATAGGGAGGGGAGTCCCTGCACATCAGTGGCAGAAGGAGGGGTGGAGGTGCGCCCGGAGGGGCAGCCTCGGGATTTGACGTCTACGGTGGCGTCTCGTATAGAGGAGGAGTCAGTGTCGGCAGCCGCCGGTGACCTAAGAAGGAGCAAGAAGCCCAAGCTAAAACACATCCAGGCCAGCCCAGAGGTAGTGGGTGAAGCAGCTGCTGATCCCATATATACGGTAAATGAAAGCAATGTAAATACAAAGAGTGTGAATGATGAGAGTGGTAGTGCTGTGGATGAGAGGGGTGTATGTGGGAGTGGTAGTGGTGTAGATGGGAAGAGTGGTAGTGGTGCAGATGGGAGGAGTGGTAGTGGTGCAGATGGGAGGAGTGGTAGTGGTGCAGATGGGAGGAGTGGTAGTGGTGCAGATGGGAGGAGCGGTAGTGGTGTAGATGGGAGGAGTGGTAGTGGTGCAGATGGGAGGAGTGGTAGTGGTGTAGATGGGAGGAGTGGTAGCGGTGTGAATGGGTGGAGTGGTAGTGGAGTGAATGGGAGGAGTGGTAGTGGAGTGAATGGAAGGAGTGGTAGTGATGTGAATGAGAGGAGTGGTAGTGGTGCAGATGGGAGGAGTGGTAGTGGCTTTTGTGGCAGTACAGGTGGCCTAGGCAGGGACATAGGGACGGTGTCTGGTCCGGCTGCCCCCCCGGTCGCCAGGAGTTATGCGAGTGTGGCGGCTGGGGGTTCAGTGGGATCTTTACCTCCTGCATCTGGTGACGGTCAGTTGCAACGGCGCCTCCTGGAGGCACTGAAGAGAGGAGAAAGGACGCTCCAGGTAGAGGGAAAGGAGATGGACCTGTCTTTTTGGGTGGAGAGACATGGTCTGGGAGCGTTCCGAGAGAGGAATGGGGAGACCGTATGGTCCCTCCAGACACCCGGGCAGGAGATAGGTCGCAGGAATGTGGCCCGTCTGGTCTGGAAAGGCGAAGATGCGTGCCCCCAAAGGGGCAAGGTGGTGGAGCTTCTTTTCCAGATGGGTTTCAGGGCTAGGGACATCTTTGCCCTGATTCACCCCTTCGGCTCCTCCGAGTTTGACGTCAGCTTTGTTAGGCCGGAGGGACTAGATCTCTTTTGGTCTAATTATGAGCTGATGAAAAACGAGCCCGGATGGCGAGATTTCGCTGTAAAAGCGGTATCTCGCCAGAGTATGGTAAAGAAAGTGACCGTTTTGACACGTAACGAGTCACTTTCTTGTTATGACATTATGACCTGGTTGGGCAGGTACGGGGAGGTGACGGACATCCCCCGGAAGAACTTTGATGAGCACAATATATGGTCAGGGGCCTGGACGTTTTCCGTCCGTCTCAGGCGTTCAGGGAACACGGTCACCCACATCCCTTCGGCCGCCTTCCTGGGACGCGACAGGATTCAGATCTTCTACCAGGGGCAGCCGAAGCTGTGCCACAGGTGTGGTGACCCAAACCACTTTAGTGCCAACTGCACTCAGCAGATATGCGCCCTCTGCTGTGGGGTGGGTCACCTGGCGGCCACCTGTGGACAGATTCGGTGTAACTTGTGTGGTGACTTAGGTCACCCGTTCAGCCGGTGTCCGCGCTCGTTCTCTAATGCTGTGACCGCCCCGGCTGGGGAAAGCCTAACGGTTGCCCCGGCGGGGGAAGGGACCAGTGGAGGAGAGGGGGCACCAAAGCCAGTGAAGGAAAAACATAAGACCCCCTCTATGCGGAGGCGAGAGGAGAAGCGCAGGTTGGAGAGGGCCCTTGAGAATGCCCAGGTGCCAGGGGTAGCTCGGGGTCCCACTCCAGACACTGGCTCAGAAGGAGGTCAGAATAACTCTGAGGCTTTGGGTGAGGCCAAACTGGACGAGGAGATGGGGAGACTGCGTAGGGAAGAAGGTCAAGATGCTCCTTCCTCCAGTCATGCCTCTGAATCCGAAACTGTGGATGAGGAGGAGGAGGAGGGGCAGACAGTAAATGGTGGCCAGAAAAAGAAGAGGAGGAAAAAGGGTAAGAGTAAGGTGGCGCCATCCTCCTCTTCAGTTGTAGCCTCAGACCATAGAAGGAACAATTCAGTCTCCGACCCTCTGATCGTCCATTCAAATCGGTATGAGGCCCTCGGGGATACTACCTTCCCTCCTCCTCTTGAGGTTCAGGAAGCAGTGCGGCCTCCAGGAGGTGCCGAGCCTCCTTCCTCTGGGACAGTTTCCTCAGGGGTGGAGGTAACACCAGATGCCAGAGGTAAAGATCCTGGGATGGATATGTCTCTGAGCCTAAAAAGGGGTAAAGGGTCTTCCTCTGATTCAGATGGGGATAGAGGGAAGGAGAGGAAGAAGGTATAAGGGGTGAGGCCATCTAACTCAATCACCCAGGATGGCGGCACTCACCCCACTGACGCTGGCATCTATTAACTGCGCCAGCATTAAGTCGGATACGGCTAGATTCGCAGCCTTTGATTTTCTCGGCCGTGTTGAAGCCGACATTTTCTTTTTACAAGAGACCAGGTTGTCAGATCTAGCCTCTCTGGTAAAAGCCAGAAGAGAGTGGAGGCGCGGTCCCTCCCACTGGTCTCTTGCGGCTGAGCCGTATAGTGGGGTGGCGGTCCTTTTTACCGCTCCAGTTGAATGCAGACGGGTTATTGAGTTAGAAATGGGGAGGTGCCTGATCTTAGATGTCCTCATGAAGGGACAAGAGCTCCGGCTCATTAACATCTACGCCCCACAAACCAAGTGGGGCCGCAAAGATCTCTTTATGAGGATTAAGCCCTTTCTTTTTACGAGTCGGCAAGTGATCTTTGGAGGGGACTTCAATAATGTCACGAGGTCCCAGGATAGGAGAGGCTCCAATGGTCCGCTGACTTGCGATAGTGTGGCACTGATTAGCATAGCTAGAGAAGCTCGCCTAGAGGACGCCCACATCCGGAGCCCCTCGGGCCACGCGGGTTTCACCTATCATCAAGGTAGTCGCAGGTCTAGGATAGATAGGTTTTATTTAAAGGAGGAAGCCGTCTCTTCCGCAGTGTCCGTGGTTGAGGTGGAGTTCTCCGATCACTGTATGATTTTGTTTTCCCTGAATGTTTCAGAGACCCCCCGGATGGGTAAAGGTTATTGGAAGCTGAATTCGTCCCTCCTGGAGGAAGCAGAGGTGAGACAGTCCTTTGAGGATTTTCTTCAGAGTCAGGTACCTTTACTGGGCCTCTGTAGTAATAAGCTGGAGTGGTGGGAGATATTCAAGAAGCGGGTTGCGGGGTTCTTCCGCCAGCTCTCGAGCCTCAGGTCCCTGAACAGGTATCGCCTGTATCAGGGTCTGAGGAGGAAACTCGAGCTCCTTGTCTCGACTGGAGGTAGCCGAGAGGATATCTCCAGAGTGAAATCCTTGCTGATGAGGTGTCAGTACGATAGGCACGCATCTTTGGTTTTTGAGAGGGATTTCGGGAAGTACCGCTCGCCCGACCCTTACAGAAACTGTAAGATGTCAGTGAGTAGTAAAGTCATTTCAGGACTGATTGATAGTACAGGATCTCTGAATCGGTCCAGATCAGGGATCTTGGAGGTTGTCAGATCCTTCTACTCGCACCTCTTGGGGAGGAAGGATCTGGATCGAGACAAGATGTCGGTTTTCCTGGCTGAAACCATTCCTGAGCCAGGGGTAGACCCTTCTCTTGATGTTTTGGCAGTAGAAATCAGGGAAGAGGAAGTGAGACTGGCGATCGAGGGGCTCGCCCCTAAGAAGTCGCCAGGTCCGGATGGCTTAACATCCGAGTGGTACAGGACCTTTAAGGAGTCTTTAGCTCCCCTCTTGACTGAGGTATTCAATGAGTGTCTCTCCTCGGGCACTCTGCCGAAGTCAATGAGGAGGTCAGCCCTGATTCTCCTGTCAAAGGGTAAAGATCCCAGCCGTATTGAGAATTGGAGGCCCATAGCTCTTCTCAATACGGACAGGAAACTTCTGGCCAAGATACTGTTTAATCGGCTGGTGAAGTTTGCACCCCGGCTCCTTTCGGGGGCCCAGCACTGCTCTGTTCCAGGCCGAAGCACCTTAAGTGCGGTCCTTAGTGTCAGGGAGGCAGTGGAGCGGAGTAGTGCGGGTCTCTGGAAGGGGTACTTGCTGTCCTTGGATCAGGCCAAAGCATTTGATCGGGTGAACCATGAGTACCTCTGGTCTGTCCTCCTGAGATATGGCTTACCGAGTACTTTTGTTAATTGGCTTAAGATCTTGTATGCAGGGGCAGAGAGTTTCCCGCTAGTGAACGGGTGGTCTGGCCGCTCTTTTGAGGTGGGGTCCGGAGTCCGTCAGGGTTGTCCTTTGAGCCCGCTTTTATACGTGTTCGCAATCGATCCCTTCGTCAGGAGGGTAGATTGTGGGCCGTTGGCGGGAGTCGGGATGAGTCTGGTGGAGCTGGATGTCCCCCAGAGAGTAGTGGCGTACGCTGATGATGTCACCATTTTCGTGTCCTTGAGAGAGGAGGTCGATGTGGTGATGTCAGAAGTGGACCGTTACTCGGAGGCATCCGGGTCTAAGATCAACCGGGATAAGTGTGAGAGTCTCTGGCTGGGAGGGGGAGATCCCACGTTTGATCTCCCGGACACCCTTCCAGGGCCCCAAGAGTCAGCAAAAGTTTTGGGCATCACATTCGGTCAGGATGATTATTCCACCAAAAACTGGGATGGTAAGCTCCAGGATGCCACTCAGAAGGTGAACCAGTGGAAGGGTTGGTCTATGACCCTCAGGGAAAGGGTACACCTGATCAAATCGTACCTGCTCCCCTTGTTTATCTATCTGGGCAGCGTATGTATCTTGCCAGAGGCTTACTACACTAAGATCTACAGCCTGTTTTTCCAACTGTTATGGGGAAACAGGATGAACCTAGTCAAGAGGGAGGTTACGTACCGCACGAGGAGACTAGGGGGTTTATCTATGGTAAACCCTGTGGTGTTCTTAACAAACACCTTCTTGAAAGCTAACATCTCAAACCTCTGGTCAGAGAGGGCTCCTCCGTGGGTACTCTCCTGCAGGGAATGGTTTCGGCCTTTCTTCCAGGAATGGGAGAGAGGAGGGCGAGTGAAGGACCTCCGTACGCCACACGGATATCTTCCGGCTTATGCTACCCCGACTCTGAAGGCGATACGTCGGTGGGGTCTGGGAGTGTGGGAGATCAGGACCCAGTCAAGGCAGTTCCTTGACAAACGGGTTCTGTTGACCCACTTCCAGAAGCCTCTGGCGCTCAGGGACTGCCCAGGTCGGGATCTGAGGGTGGGGTTGTACCTTTTAAACATGAAAAGGATCCCCCAGAAGTTTTGGGACTTGGCCTGGCGCTGCTTTCAGGGGAAGCTATATGTAAAGGACAATTTGAAGTGTAGGAGCTCTGATGACCGGGGATGTCCCCGAGAAGAGTGCGGGGACACGCTGGAAAGCATGGACCATTTCCTGCTTCATTGTCCTTTTAATGTAGGGGTCTACAACCGGGTGGGCGCTTCCATTGGCTGGAGTCACCTTGCTGGCCTTACCTATCCGGAGTGGGCTTATGGGGCATTCAGGAACCTGGGTGGCCGAGACCGGGGCACTTTATTTGTAGTCAGTTTAGTGGTTAGGTACTACACGTGGAATGCACGGTGTCTAGTATCTACACAGCGGAAAGTCCTCTCCGAGGTGGAGGTCTGTAGGAACATCACCGGTGACCTCGGGAAGATCAGGTCTTTGGAGTATGGCAGTCTTGGTACCAGTAGGGCTTCTCTCCTGTGGAGAGGTTTTTCATTTGATGTGCCCTAGGTACTAGACCTCTTGGGTAGAGTACCCCTGTTTCTGGTTAGGGATAGCAATATAGGGACAGAGAGAGGGTGAGTGCAGGGTCAGTTTGTTGAAGGGATAACGGTAGGGTGAGTCGAAGGGAAACGTTAGTTGAGAGAGTTTAAAAAAGTAATATCAGGATTGCCATCCTTCTTCCTGGTGGTGGGCTATGCATGTACACCCTAGTATTTTTGTTTTGTTTTCAGAATATGTATTGCCTAAAGGGCTTACAGGCGACCGAACTTGGGCCTAAGGTGGGTTGTATTGTTTTGTATTTGTATATGATGTTATGTTGTGTTTTGAAGTTGTATTTGTATAGTTGGTTTGGGTATAGATTAGGTTGGGTGGGGGAATTGGTGGGTTGGTGGATGTTTGGAGGGGCTTGCATGGGTCAGTTATGGACTGGACTGGATATCCATGGACTATGGACTCTGACCCATGTCAAGGTGGGTGGTTGTGTGGGTGATGGGTTAGACTAGTGTAGGATGTCATGTGTTTTGTAGATGTATAGTTTGGTTTTTGGTGTATATGGTTTATGTATATATTTGCATTTAGGTTATGTATTTGTATTTTTATATTTGTATTGTATATATTATTATATAGTATGGATTGATTATTTTATTTTATGAGGGGATGGGGATAGGCAGTCGGATCAGATTTAGTTAGCATTTTTATATTACTTTAAATATTGGTTATATTATGGTAGTGTAGATAAAAAAAAAAAAAAAAAAAAAAAAAAGTATATGTATGTATATGTATGTGTAGGTGTGTGTATGTATATATATATATATATATATATATATATATATATATATATATACATGTGTATGAATAAAATAAAAAAGTTAAAAAAAATAAAAAAAATTATAAAAAAAAAAAAAGTGTATGTGTGTATATATATATATGTAGATATGTGTATGTATGTATATATATATATATATATGTGTATGAATAAAATAAAAAAGTAAAAAAAAAAAAAAAAAATTATAAAAAAAAAATAAAAAAATAAAAAAAAAAAGGGTGGATGTTAGTTGTGAATGTAATGTGCAGTTGAGTTTTTACCAAGTTTGGTTGTTTAGTTTAAAGCTAAGTAAAGCTATTTTTATGTTTATGTAAAGAATGCGTGGGTATGTGTGTGTGTGTGTGATAGTATTTTTCATAATTTATATGTAGGTAATTTATATGTAGGTATAATGTTATGTGTTTTGTTAGATTAGCTAAGCTGGGCTGGCCGGTTAGGCAGGTTTTGTTGTGTTGTGCTTTGTTATTGCTAGTTAAGCCTGTTTTTCGGTTTTGTTAAGTTTTATATATTTATAATAAAAAGAGTGTCAGCAGAGAGCACTGCGGTCAGACTGGAAAGAAATTCTAAATGAAAAGAACTTCCTTTGGAGCATACAGCAGTTGATAAGTACTGGAAGGATTACGATTTTTATATAGAAGTAAATCTGTTTAATTTTTTGGCACCAGTTGATTAAAAAGAAAAATTGTATTTCACGGGAGTACCCTTTTAAGCTAGACATCCTCCTTAAAGGGGTATTCCAGGCAAAACCTTTTTTTAGATATATATAAACTGGCTCCGGAAAGTTAAACAGATTTGTAAATTACTTAAATTAAAAAATCTTAATCCTTCCAATAGTTATTAGCTTCTGAAGTTTTCTGTCTAACTGCTCAATGATGATGTCACGTCTCGGGAGCTGTGCATGATGGGAGAATATCCCCACCCGGGACGTGAGTCATCAGAGAGCAGTTAGACAGAAAACAACAACTCAACTTCAGAAGCTAATAACTGTTGGGAGGATTAAGATTTTTTAATAGAAGTCATTTACAAATCTGTTTAACTTTCCGGAGCCAGTTGATATATAAAAAAAAGTTTTGGCCTGGAATACCCCTTTAAACTTTCTTTACATGGTGACTAGATACGGTATATCCTTGGGTAAGTTATATGTTTATTCATCTTCCTTATCCCAGTGGACCCTACGTGTGGAGAGAAGTACAGAGTATTATTTTAGAGGAAGACAACGGATCCATCTGGAGCTCACTGAGGAAGCACGTGCACAAGAGAGGACACGTGAACTCTATGCAGGTGGTTCCTTGGTTCTTAAACCCATGGCTCCAGTGTACCATTCCCATTACTAATATAAGAGGTTAATAAACTCAATAATCCTTACAAATTATCACCGTCCCCATTTCAAGATACAAATAGAGATCCCAGACCAAATTTTCTATAATAATATTGACCTCCTTAAGAAATTCAGAGCAGACCCCCTAGGCAAATACTGATCCCAGATTAGATAACAAAGAACCACTAAAATGATAAAGACCAGACTATTTGAATAAATACACAAATACAGACTTCTGCCCAGACCCCCTGAACAAATATAGACCCCAGAAAAAAAACTAAACAAATACAGATCCAGATCAGAGCTCGAAAACAAATATAGACCCCAAACAAAACCCCTAAACAAATACAGACCCAGATCAGGCCTCCAAAACAAATATAGACCCCCAGATAAAACCCCTAAACAAATAGAGACCCAGTTCAGGCCTCCAAAATAAATATAGTCCCCTGATAAAACCCCCTAAATAAATACAGACCCAGATCAGGCCTCCAAAACAAATATAGTCCCCTGATAAAAACCCCTAAATAAATACAGACCCAGATCAGGCCTCCAAAATAAATATAGACCCCAGATAAAACCCCATAAACAAATATAGACCCAGATCAGGCCTCCAAAATAAATATAGTCCCCTGATAAAACCCCCTAAATAAATATAGACCCAGATCAGACCTCCAAAATAAATATAGTCCCCTGATAAAACCCCCTAAATAAATACAGACCCAGATCAGGCCTCCAAAATAAATATAGACCCCAGATAAAACCCCATAAACAAATACAGACCCAGATCAGACCTCCAAAATAAATACGGACCCCAGATAAAACCCCATAAACAAATACAGACCCAGATCAGACCTCCTTAACAAATAGATACTAGGCCAGATCCTCTAAATAATAAGGATCCCCTTACAACAATACAAATTCCAGACCAGATTCCCCTACATACCCCTAAACAAATACAGATCCAGAACAGACCCTTCAAAGTAAAGACTCCCCAGACTATGATATGCCTCCTAGACATTTGGGGAGGGTCGGCACGCATAGATTTGATTAGTTGCAGAACTAAGAAATTAAAGGAAAACTGTCAGCTTGCTCCCCCCGCACTAACCAGCGGTACTCCTCACTCATTACAGAGTGGGGAGAAGAGGGAGGGGAGGAATATTGATGAGCTGGGTGGCAGTGCCAGTGCGGCCAAAAACGCTGACGTCAGAGTGCCAGTTAGCCTGGCTGGCGCAAGTTAGCACCTAATTAGCATATACCGAAAATAGAATATTACGCCCGAGGTGGATTCGGGCACGGTAAGCATCAAACTGATCAGCGTCCCCCGAACTATCAGACAGTACCGCTGGTTAGTGCGGGGGGAGCAAGCTGACAGTTTTGCTTTAAAGGGGATTTCCCACAAATAAAAGTTATCCCCCATCCACAGTATAGAGGATAACTAACTGATCAATGGGGTCCAAACACTGGGACTCCCACTGATCGGAACAACAGAGGTCAATTCTTCCAAATGAATGAGGTGTCAATGCGCACGTGCAGCCAGGGCTGTGCAGGCACACTGCTGCTCCATTCTTTTGTAGGTCAGTTTACCTTAGTTTTCATGATTGGTGGGGGTCCTAGCAGTTGGACCCCCACCAATCAGCTAGTTATCCCTTAAAGGGGTACTCTGCCCCTAGACATCTTATCCCCTATGTAAAGGATAGGGGATAAGATGTCTGATCTCAGGGGTTCAGCCACTGGAGATCCCCGCGATCACGCCCCCTCCCATAGACTTGCATTGAAGGGGGCGTGGCCGTGACATCAGGAGCAGGAACTGGCCATGATGTCAAGAGCCTCCGCCCCACATCGCCAGTCATCCGGTACGGAGCGAAGTTAGTTCCGTGCACCAGATGTCTGGGGTGCCGCAGCCGAGATCGTGGGGGTCCCCTGCGACAACTTATCCCCTATCCTTTGGAGATAACTTTTGTGGGGGATGAGACTACTCTGATCCCCACTGCATACTGACCGTAGATAACATGACAACCACATAACAAGACATCTTTCTAGAGGGGGGGGGGGGGGGAAGAAGCTGAGCAAAGTCAATCAACGAGACCACCAAACGGATCTGCTCATGTTTTCTGATAACATTCCAATCAGCATTAATCATGGGTCGCCGTGAGTCACCTCTATCTCCTTCCTTCCACGGTTCCGTCATCTTGCTGGACCCAGTTCACTTCACCTTTTCTCTCACAATAAAAAAAAATGTTTCTTTTATGTAAAAAAAAAAATCCTCCATTGTATTTGTCTCCTCTATCCGCTTCAACGTCTCATTTTCCAAAAATACCTGGCACTCTTAATCCCAGAACATTGTTCCTTTTGTGTCAGGAAAGAGATAATGTCAGGAGGCAGCAGAAAAGCTGCTGAAGAGGCCAGGAGGTGACTTCCTCGCTCACCTGATCTCCGTTTATTTCGGGTGTTAATTGCACTTTTATTTTTTTATTTTTACAGTTCATCAAGCAACATGTTCCTCCCTTCCTCCTGCGCAGGAAAGAGGATTCTACTTCTCACTAAATCTTTTCCAATGTCCTTCATGTTCTTCAGATACCAGAGGATTCTATCTGCTTTCCGTCCCACCGGGATATTTGTTCTACAAGTCCATAGATGAATTCACATGAACTTCATGACATCAACATGTGGCAAGCGGGGGATAGGGGATAAGATGTTAGGGACCCCCCCTCCCTGCGATCTCTGGGCTGGCAGCTTGGAGCTTATGTGTTCCTGACGTCACGCCCCCTCCATTCATGTCTATGGGAGGATGCGTGACGGCTACGTAGTAGCCGTCACGCATCCTCCCATAGACATGAATGGAGGGGGCGTGGTGGCTGTAGTCATCAGTCATCCGCCAGTCATCGCTCCGTGCACAGATGCCTAAGATGCCGCGCCGAAGATCGCGGGAGTCCCCAGCAGCGAGACCCCTGCGATCAGACATATTATCCTCTATCCTTTGGAGATAAGATGTTTTTCGGCTGAGTACCCCTTTAAGGATCCAACAACAAAAGTGATGAGGCCTGAACAGATAGTACTTGTGTAAGGGAAGGTTTAAAGGGGTAATTCAGCGCTTAGACATCTTAATCCCTATCCAAAGGATAAGATGCCTGATCACGGGGGTCCCGCCGCTGGGGACCCCCATGATCTTGCACGCCGCACCCCGTTAAAATCAGTCCCCGGAGCGTGTTCGCTCCGGGTCTGATTACTGTCGATCATGGGGCCGAAGAATTGTGACGTCACGGCTCCGCCCCAGTGTGACGTCACGCTCAATGCCCCTCAATGCAAGCCAATAGGAGGGGGTGTCATGTCCTGCCCCCCCCCCCCCCCATAGACTTGCATTGAGGGGACAGGGCGTGACGTCACACGGGGGCAGAGTCGTGATGTCACAATCTTCCATTCCCGTGGTCGGGAGCCAGAACCTCCAGTGCTGCCGGAAGCAGATACAGGTGGGTGCTGCATGCTATATTGCGGGGGTCCCCAGAGATCAGACATCTTATCCATTATCCTTTGGATAGGGGATAAGATGTCTAGGGGTGGAGTACCCCTTTAAAGGGGTACTACGGTGAAAACCCATTTTTATTTATTTTTTAAATCAACTGGTGCCTGAAAGTTAAACAGATTTTTAAGTTACTTCTATTTAAAAATCTTAACCCTTCCAGTACTTATCAGCTGCTGTATGCGCCACAGGAAGTTCTTTTCTTTTTGAAATTTATTTTCAGTCTGACTGCAGTGCTCTCTGCTGACACTTCTGCGCATGTCAGGAACTGTCCAGAGCAGGAGAGGTTTGCTATGGGTGATTTGCTCCTACTCTGGACAGTTCCTGAGACAGACAGAGGTGTCAGCAGAGAGCACTGTAGTCAGCCAGAAAGGAAATTCAAATAGAAAAGAACTTCCTCTGGAGCATACAGCAGCTGATAAGTTCTGGAAGGTTTAAGATTTTTTAATAGAAGTCATTTACAAATCTGTTTAACTTTCTGGCACCAGTTGGTTTACAAAACAATAATAATAATTCCACCGGAGTACCCCTTTAAGAATCCAAAAACAAAAGTGATGAGGCCGGAACGATAGTACATGTGTAAGAGAAGGTTTAAATCAGACTTGGTGCCAATCATGGGTGTTTGTACCCTGTTTTGGGCTTTTCTACTTGATATTAAAGGGGTACTCCGCCCCTAGACATCTTATCCCCTATCCAAAGGATAAGATGTCAGATCGCCACGGTCCCGCTGCTGGGTAAGCCCTGGGATCCCCGCTGCGGCACCCCGCTCTCATTACAGCACAGAGCGAGTTCGCTCTGTGCGTAATGACGGGCGATACGGGGGACGGAGCAGCGTGACGTCATGGCTGCGCCCCTCGTGACATCACGGCCCGTCCCGTTAATGCAAGTCTATGGCAGGGGGTGTGACAACCGCCACACCCCCTCCCATAGACTTGTATTGAAAGGGGTGTGCCGTGATGTCACGAGGGGCGGAGCCGTGACGTAACGATGCTCCGGCCCCTGTACTGCCCGTCATTACGTGCAGAGCGAACTCGCTCTGTGCTGTAATGATAGTGCAGTGCCGCAGCGGGGATCCCAGGGCTCCCCAGCAGCGGGACCGCGGCGATCTGACATCTTATCCCCTATCCTTTGGATAGGGGATAAGATGTCTAGGGGCGGAGTACCCCTTTAAAGGAGTAGTCCAGTGGTGACTCAGTGGTTTACAACTTATCCCCTTATCTTAAGGATAGGGGATAAGTTGCAGATCGCGAGGGGTCCGACCCCTGGGGCCCCCCGCGATCTCCTGTACGGAGCCCCGACAGCCCGCGGGAGGGGGGCGTGTCGACCTCCGCACGAAGCAGCGGCCGACACGCCCCCTCAATACAACTCTATGGCAGAGCCGAAGCGCTGCCTTCGGCAATCTCCGGCTCTGCCATACAGATGTATTGAGGGGGCGTGTCGGCCGCCGCCTCGTGCGGGGGTCGACACCCGCTATCTCGGCGGAGAGCCGGGGCCCCGTACAGAGAGATCGCGGGGGGCCCAAGCGGTCGGACCCCCCGCGATCTCAAACTTATCCCCTATCCTTAGGATAGGGGATAAGTTTTTCACCACTGGACTACCCCTTTAAGCTTGACATGTTACAACCTGATGTTGCGGACTATTCTACCTGAATCCTGTTATCGGATTTTCTGCTTATCTTGCTACACAAATTTTTGTCTCATAGTAGTATTTGGTTCTAATTGACCCCAATTATCTATCCTGGCATGTTCGACTGATTGCTAGGACATATCAAATGTCTTTGTTAAAACTTTTTGGAATCAAAGTTCCACGGCCTGGCAAGTACACTAAACCTATCGCAGAAAGGTGAGAAAGTTGGGTGCTATAGTTGATTTGTGCTAAAGGTGGATTCTGTTCCTGGGGTATTGCTGGGACCCAACTGTTAGGGTGGCCATAGTGATTAAAAAGTGAATGAGCATTAATGGATGGGCAAAATGGTCAGGCTGGAGTTCCCATTAAATTGGCATGCAGACTAGGACTGGGCGGTACACCGGTTTATACCGAATACCGAAATTTTTGGGCTGCACGATATGAATTTTAACCCATACCGCAATACCAATTTGGCCCCTCCCCCTTGGGAATGAATTATCAGCCCAGCACTGCGCTGTCCCCACATCAGGGTTCTAATCATATGTGACCCGTCAGCGCTGTTCTGCTCCCCCCCCAATTAATGATCAGCCCAGCGGGGCACTACTCACATATGTTACCCTCAAGCACTGCCCTCCTCCTCTTTGTTGGGGGCCGCGGGAGCTGGAACTCTATACTGTACGCCAGTGGTCTCCAACCTGCGGACCTCCAGCTGTTGCAAAACTACAACTCCCAGCATGCCCAGACAGCCAACGGCTGTCCGGGCATGCTGGGAGTTGTAGTTTTGCAACAGCTGGAGGTCCGCAGGTTTGAAACCACTGCTGTACGCTGTATCCCTATGCCCGGGCTGCAAAAGATAAAGAAAATAAACTTTAACTTACCTACGTCGGCCTTATGCTGGGGACGGGAACGTCGGACAGCCGTCAGCCTATCACCGGCCGCAGCGATGTCCCGCCCCGGTCAGTGATAGGCTGAGCGCACTGTCATGTAAGGAGCTCTGGCCGGCTTCTTACATGACAGTGCGCCCAGCCTATCACCGGCCGGGGCGAGACATCGCTGCGGCCGGTGATAGGCTGACGGCTGTCCGACGTTCCCGTCCCAAGGAACAGCGTGAGGCCGACGTAGGTAAGTTAAAGTTTATTTTCTTTATCTTTTGCAGCCCGGGCATAGGGATACAGCAGTGGTCTCAAACCTGCAGACCTCCAGCTGTTGCAAAACTATAACTCCCAGCATGCCCGGACAGCCAACTGGGAGTTGTAGTTTTGCAACATGTGGAGGTCCGCAGGTTGGAGATCATTGGCGTACAGAATAGAGTTCCAGCACGGCGGCCCCCAACAAAGAGGAGGAGGGCAGTGCTTGCGGGTGACATATGTGAGTAGTGCCCCGCTGGGCTGATAATTAATTGGGGGGGAGGAGAACAGCGGCGGCGGGTAACATGATTTTGTGGGGGGGAGCAGAACAGCGCTGACAGGTAACATGATTTGGGGGGGGGAGCAGAACAGCGCTGACAGGTAACATGATTTGGGGGGGGAGCAGAACAGCGCTGGCGGGTAACATGATTTTGTGGGGGGGGAGCAGAACAGCGCTGGCGGGTAACATGATTTTGTGGGGGGGAGCAGAACAGCACTGGCGGGTAACATGATTTTGTGGGGGGGAGCAGAACAGCGCTGGAGGGTAACATGATTTGGGGGGGGTGGTGGTGAAAGAAATACCGTTATATACCGTGGAACCACCATAAGTTACAAAAATACTGTGATACACATATTTGGTCATACCGCCCAGCTCTAATGCAGACTGAATTTATCCAGGTACTTCAATTGTCATAGTAACCCACCATGGCAAGAGGCGTTATTGAAGCAGAAAGAGGATAGTTTGGTTGCTGGGACCACGGCCACCAGAAGAAAATTGTCACTAAAACAAGTTTACCTCATGAAATCCACCACGAAGCAAAAATAACCTTACTATACATATACAGAGCTGGGAAGTATCAGTGGAAAGAAGTGAGATTCCCTTTGATCCTGCTAAGGCTTGTAGTTCAGGATGTCAACAGTGGCTTTTTAAGTAGAAGGTTACCCAAGGGGTGCCAGTTGGTGTGGTTGGTGCCAGTTGGTGTGGTAGGTGCCAGTTGGTGTGGTTGGTGCCAGTTGGTGTGGTTGGTGCCAGTTGGTGTGGTGGTGGAGTTAGATTCTGAGATTTTTGGGATACCTGAGGTGACAGGGATGATTACGCATGGCTTGTTATGGTAAGAAAAGGTCTGAATCCAAGTGGAGGTCCACCAAGGTTTCGGATTGTTACGAGGTTCTTCACAACATGTTACCCTCTTATACTAGAATAAACACAGGACTTCATCACAAAGGCTGCAGAAGAACCATTCCTCAGGCCAGGGCAAGGCTGGTACATAAGGTATCTCTTTAGTTCTTTGCAAGAACCAGGCTTGGTCCTACATGTCCTTGGGTAGGCCCTGACAACTAACTATATAGGTTTTCTGGTGATTTAACGTCTCTCCTTCTAGAACTCCATCTGCTTTCATTCCATCCTTCCATTGTCTTGTTCGGACTCTATCTCTGGCTTCTTACACATTTTCCATACTTACAGGTACACTGTCAGAAACATCTTGGCAAAACATTAACTTTTCTAATATACTTCAGATGAAAATTGTATTTCCTTTTTATAGTAAATTGTATTTCCTTTGTCCAAGCTGAAGCACAGGCATGGACAAAGTCCACTAAGTGAGGGTGGACTAGCACTCCTCTGTGCTCTCTCCTGTTTGAAAGCACTCCTCTGTGCTATCAGACAGGAGAGATCACAGAGGAATTGCATCAGACAAGAGAGAGAGCACAGAGGAGTCCTATCAGACAGAAGAGAAAGCACAGAGGAGTCCTATCATACAGGAGAGAGAGCACAGAGGAGTTGTCATGTTTGGGCAGGGAACAGTGAAGCCATAACTCACCCACAGGCACTGTCCCTACCTATTGCCTATCCGCCCTAAGTGACGGATCGACAACCACGATGACAAAATAATAAAAAAAAAGCATTGTCAAAATAATAAAATACAAAAACAGTAGAAGTCGGGAAACAGCTGGAGGCACACAAACTAACAGAGATACACACATGGTCAGGAAATAGCGGAGTATAGGAAAACTAAGCAGGAGAGTAGTCAAAAAGTCGAGCCAAAGATCAAAACCTGAAGTCAGAAACACTATAAGATTGGTGGTTACTAAACAAAGTCTTTCACAGGCAAGGACTAAAAGCACACTACAGGTTTAAATAGCTAGTTACACAGGAGCGATCTCAACATGGTCAGCTGACCAGCCTATATAGCTGGGGCATAGCCAGCAACCAAACCAAAGCTCAAGAAAGTTTAACCCTTTGGGTCAGACACGGACGAGTCATTACAGGCGTATTATCAGACAGGAGAGAGCAATGAGGAGTGCTATCAGACAGGAGAGAGCACAGGAGTGCTATCAGACAGGAGAGATAGCACAGAGGAGTGCTATCAGACATGAGAGAGAGCACAGAGGAGTCCTATCAGACATGAGAGAGCACAGAGAAGTCCTATCAGACATGAGAGAGCACAGAGGAGTGCTATCAGACAGGAGAGAGCACAGGGGAGTCCTATCAGACAGGAGAGAGCACAGAGGAGTCCTATCAGACAGGAGAGAGCACAGAGGAGTCCTATCAGACAGGAGAGAGCACAGAGGAGTCCTATCAGACAGGAGAGAGCACAGAGGAGTCCTATCAGACAGGAGAGAGCACAGAGGAGTCCTATCAGACAGGAGAGAGCACAGAGGAGTACTATCAGACAGGAGAGAGCACCGAGGAGTACTATCAGACAGGAGAGAGCACAGAGGAGTCCTATCAGACAGGAGAGAGCACCGAGGAGTGCTATCATACTGGAGAGAGCACAGAGGAGTCCTATCAGATAGGAGAGAGTACAGAGGAGTACTATCAGATAGGAGACAAGCTTGGCTGGTTATGGTAAGAAAAGGTCTGAATCCAAGTGGAGGCCCACCAAGGTTTCGGATTGTTACGTGGTTCTTCACAACATGTTATCCCCTCATACTAGAATCAACACAGGACTTCATCACGAAGGCTGCAGAAGAACCATTCCTCAGGCCAGGGCAAGGCTGGTACGTAAGGTATCTCTTTAGTTCTTTGCAAGAACCAGGCTTGGTCCTACATGTCCTTGGGTAGGCCCTGACAACTAACTATATAGGTTTTCTGGTGATTTAACGTCTCTCCTTCTAGAACTCCATCTGCTTTCATTTCATCCTTCCTTGCTTCTTACACATTTTCCATACTTAAATGGGCGCTGTCAGATACAGAAACTTTTTATATGTTGTACATCTTGGCAAAACATTAACCTTTCTAATATGCTTCATAAGAAAATTGTATTTTCTTTTTATAGAAATCATGGCTTATAAAATCATGGCTTTGTCCAAGCGGAAGCACAGGTATAGACCAAGTCCAGTAAGTGAGGGTGGGCTAGGACAGGAGAGAGCACAGAGGAGTGCTATCAGACAGGAGAGAGCACAGAGGAGTACTATCAGACAGGAGAGAGCACAGAGGAGTACTATCAGACAGGAGAGAGCACAGAGGAGTCCTATCAGAGAGGAGAGAGCACAGAGGAGTCCTATCAGACAGGAGAGAGCACAGAGGAGTCCTATCAGACAGGAGAGAGCACAGAGGAGTGCTATCAGACAGGAGAGAACAAAGATGAGTCCTATCAGAGAGGGAAGAGCACAGATGAGTGTTATCAGACAGAAGAGAGCACAGAGGAGTCCTATCAGAGAGGAGAGAGCACAGAGGAGTCCTATCAGACAGGAGAGAGCACAGAGGAGTCCTATCAGACAGGAGAGAGCACAGAGGAGTCCTATCAGACAGGAGAGAGCACAGAGGAGTCCTATCAGACAGGAGAGAGCACAGAGGAGTCCTATCAGACAGGAGAGAACACAGAGGAGTACTATCAGACAGGAGAGAGCACAGAGGAGTACTATCAGACAGGAGAGAGCACAGAGGAGTACTATCAGACAGGAGAGAGCACAGAGGAGTACTATCAGACAGGAGAGAGCACAGAGGAGTGCTATCAGACAGGAGAGAGCACAGAGGAGTACTATCAGACAGGAGGGAGCACAGAGGAGTACTATCAGACAGGGAAGAGCAAAGATGAGTGCTATCAGACAGGAGAGAGCACAGAGGAGTGCTATCAGACAGGAGAGAGCACAGATGAGTGCTATCAGACAGGAGAGAGCCCAGAGGAGTCCTATCAGACAGGGAAGAGCACAGAGGAGTGCTATCAGACAGGAGAGAGCACATATGAGTGCTGTCATACAGGAGAGAGCACAGAGGAGTGCTGTCAAACATGAGAGAGCACAGGGGAGTCCTATCAGAAAAGAGAGAGCACAGAGTAGTGCTGTCAGACATGAGAGAGCACAGAGGAGTCCTATCAGACAGGAGAGAGCACAGAGGAGTCCTATCAGAAAGGAGAGAGAACAGAGGAGTCATTTCAGACAGGAGAGAACACAGAGGAGTGCTAGTCCACCCTCACTTACTGGACTTTGTCCATGCCTGTGCTTCAGCTTGGACAAAGCCATGATTTTATAAGCCATGATTTCTATTAAAAGAAAATAAAAATGTCTTATGAAGTATATTAGAAAGGGTTATGTTTTGCCAAGCTGTGAAAACATATAAAAAGTTTTTGAATCTGACACACTCCTTTTTGCAGGGGTGCTAGTAACTTATACTAAGTAGGTGCGTAGAAAGTTGGAGTCACCTCTGTACCCTTGATAAGCATTAACAGCATAAAGAAATACAGAATATCAATCCCCATCAGAACAGCAGAGGGTTATAGCACATCAGAATAGACAGCTATTCACGTCCGACAGCCTCTTATTTCCCCAGCTGAACACAAAAACGAGTGTAATGGGACACTACCAATAGTAACCCTACAATGCCCGGCTGTGTGGCACTAACCTAAAAATAAAGGCCGGAGAATTTCAGAAATGTTTTCTTTATCACTTCCCGAGCTGTGACTGTCCGTCATGTAAGACACAGGCCAGGACATAAGGGAGCTATTGCCTGCTAGTGCACAGGAGGAGATCCTTGAAGGTCCATTACTTCTGGACAGAACCATTCTGGATGAATGTCAGATTTTATAGGAGGAAATTAAGAAATAATGGACCTCTGACAATCGCCTCCAGATAATCTGTGTTTCTTCTCAAAAGCAGAGAAATATTATGATAGGATCCTACACGGAGCAGAAGGAGCTGGCACAAAACAGCTGGTCACTGCGGGGAGCCTCCTCCTTCAGTACCAGGCGATGGCATTTATTATCTTTGCCCACGCAATGCCCAGTCATTTCTGCCGGCATTCAGCTATCTAATAATAAACGGACATCTTAAAGGGGTACTCCGCCCCGAAAGATGTCTAAACGCTGAGGTCCTGCCGCTGGGGACCCCCCGTAATCTCCCTGCTGCACCTGGCGTTCGTTTAGAGCTTCGGATGCAGCGCCGGAGGCTCCTGACCTCACGCCCCCTCCCATAGACTTGCATTGAGGGGGCGTGTCCATGACGTCACAAGCCTCCGCCCTGCAATGCCAGTCATTTGGAACGGAGCAAAGTTCGCTCCCTGCACCGGATGTCTGGGGTGCCGCAACAGAGATCGCGGAGTTCCCCAGCAACGGCCCCCCCCCCCCCAATCAGACATCTTGTCCCCTATCCTTTTGGCACCCTTTAAGAGCCATATAATGAATCCATGTTGAAGAGATCTGTATTAAAGGACATCTGCAGCAAAAGACAACTTATCCTTTATAAGTGTCTGATTGCAGGGGGTCCGACTGCTGGGACCCCCCGCGATCTCCCAAATGGGGCCCCCGCATTACCACTCTATGTGAGCGGCTAATGCGCATGCAGCTCTATGAGAGAGGTGCGGCGGCACGAACGCTGCCTCCCCCATAGAGATAAATGGAGGAGGCGTGTCGGGGCGCGACATCACACTGCGGCCGGCACGCCTCCTGCACGGGAGAGCCACGACAGAGCCATGGCTCTGTCGTGGCTCTCCCGTGCAGGAGGCGTGCCGGCCGCAGTGTGATGTCGCTCCCCGACACGCCTCCTCCATGCAGGAGATCGCGGGGGGTCCCAGTGGTCGGACCCCCCCCCGCGATCAGACACTTATCCCTTATCCTGTGGATGGGGGATAAGTTGTCTTTTGCTGCAGATGTCCTTTAAGGCATTCATAGTCCTAATATCCCGGTATGGTGCCATATGGAGGTCCTATATATCTTTTATACCCATCCACGTGCCAACACACAGCAACCATTCATGACTAGGTTCAGTCTGTTACATTGGAAGAACAAACTGTAGACTAGAGATGAGCGAACTTACAGTAAACTCGATTCGTCACGAACTTCTCGGCTCGGCAGTTGATGTCTTTTCCTGCATAAATTAGTTCAGCTTTCCGGTGCTCCGGTGGGCTGGAAAAGGTGGATACAGTCCTAGGAGACTCTTTCCTAGGAATGTATCCACCTTTTCCAGTCCACCGGAGCACCGGAAAGCTGAACTAATTTATGCAGGAAAAGTCATCAACTGCCGAGCCGAGAAGTTCGTGACGAATCGAATTTACTGTAAGTTCGCTCATCTCTACTGTAGACTGGAGTGTCAAGAGGTTCTGGTAAGATGCTCAGATATACCCACAAAGAGAGAAGTAATGTTTTGGTCATAATTAGCCTTTTGCACCTTCCATTGACCCACTGTCTTGAGGAGCAGCAATCTTAAAGGGGTATTCCAGTGTTCGGGTGGGTTCACACCACGATTTTTCTATACAGTTTTTGGATCCTTTTATTTTTTATTAAATGTATGCAACCGTACAGCAAACCGTGCCCATAGACTTCCCATTCAAAATCGTATGCACCATATTGTATACGGTTGTCTCCGTTTTTCAAACCACACAGTTTTTTTACTTTTTTTTTTCAGGACAGAAAACCGTGACCTACCACGCTTTTTGGTCCGGGTGAAAAACCGTATTGACCCGTATACAGTTTTTTTTTAACATGGGAGTCAATGGGAACCATACAGACCTGTATGTGCGTACAGTTCCATCCAGTTTTCACCAAACGGTTTTTGACTTTGCAGTTTTTTTTTCTTGGAATTTCAATCAAACAAGTGAAACTTTATTCATAATGGAGTGAAAAGTTCAAAAAGTATAAGTTTTTTTTTCTTAAAAAACGGATGCAACCGGACATCATTTTTCAAACCGTATACAGATAAAACTTTGTACACATGTTTTGATACAGTTTAGTCAGGTTTTGAGGAATCCGGTTTTGATAAAAAAAACTGTATTGCAAAAACGTGGTGTGAACCCATCCTACCTCTAATAATTCTGGGGCTGGTGGGAAAAAGAAAAAAGTTATACTTACCAGCAGGTCCCACTGTGGTTCCCTGATGCCCGTCTCTTGTGCTTGTTTCTGAGATGCAGGACCTTCCTGCTAAGCCAATCAGTGGCCTAGATGAGACAGCACTGCGGCTAGTGATTGGCTGAGCAAGAAGGTCCTGTTACATCGGAGAATAGGAAGGAGCCGAACTGGGAGCTGCAGGGGACTAAGGTAGGTAGTGTAACTTTTTATTTCTTTTGTACACCAGCCCCAGCATTCTTTAAAAAACGTATGGCACATGTCTATTCTTTCTGTAGATTCTGCAAGGAAATGCATTGCCGTCTATGAGATGGCACATTTTCAAGCGGTCCTAGCGCCCACCAGATCGGGCAAATGTGTGGAATATTCGCATGTGGTTTGCGTGTGGACATTCTGCACATACAGCGCCATGTGATGATCAGTGCGGACCTTCTCACTGACTGCGGCAGAGCCCAAGGATAGACACTTCTTAAATACCTTGGTCCAGGTGAAATCCAAAACGCCCTGAGAGGGGTCTACTCCTGGTTCTGGAACAGTTTCAGTCCAGTTTGCTCCAGAAGGGGCGCTATAGAAGGATCTGACGCCTCTTAGATCCCTGATCTGGAACTTTTCAAAGATCCTGTACTATCAATAAGTCTTGAGACAACTTTACTAATCACAGTTTTTATAAGGGTCCGGTGGGCGGTACTTCCTGTAATCCCTCCCAAAAGACTAATTTGTGTGTTACTGGCACCTCATCAGCTCTCTGTACTATTCACTGCAGAAGGTAGTAGTGCTCTCTGTATTATACACATTATGCAGCAGTGCTCTCTGTATTATACACATCATGCAGCAGTGCTCTCTGTATTATACACATCATGCAGCAGTGCTCTCTGTATTATACACATCATGCAGCAGTGCTCTCTGTATTATACACATCACGCAGCAGTGCTCTCTGTATTATACACATCACGCAGCAGTGCTCTCTGTATTATACACATCACGCAGCAGTGCTCTCTGTATTATACACATCACGCAGCAGTGCTCTCTGTATTATACACATCACGCAGCAGTGCTCTCTGTATTATACACATCACGCAGTAGTGCTCTCTGTATTATACACATCACGCAGTAGTGTTCTCTGTATTATACACATCACGCAGCAGTGATCTCTGTACTATACACATCATGCAGCAGTGCTCTCTGTATTATACACATCATGCAGCAGTGCTCTCTGTACTATACACATCATGCAGCAGTGCTCTCTGTATTATACACATCATGCAGCAGTGCTCTCTGTATTATACACATCACGCAGCAGTGCTCTCTGTATTATACACATCACGCAGCAGTGCTCTCTGTATTATACACATCACGCAGCAGTGCTCTCTGTATTATACACATCACGCAGCAGTGCTCTCTGTATTATACACATCACGCAGCAGTGCTCTCTGTATTATACACATCACGCAGTAGTGCTCTCTGTATTATACACATCACGCAGTAGTGCTCTCTGTATTATACACATCACGCAGCAGTGCTCTCTGTACTATACACATCACGCAGCAGTGCTCTCTGTACTATACACATCATGCAGCAGTGCTCTCTGTACTATACACATCATGCAGCAGTGCTCTCTGTATTATACACATCATGCAGCAGTGCTCTCTGTATTCTACACATCATGCAGCAGTGCTCTCTGTATTCTACACATCATGCAGCAGTGCTCTCTGTATTCTACACATCATGCAGCAGTGCTCTCTGTATTCTACACATCATGCAGCAGTGCTCTCTGTATTCTACACATCATGCAGCAGTGCTCTCTGTATTCTACACATCATGCAGCAGTGCTCTCTGTATTCTACACATCATGCAGCAGTGCTCTCTGTATTCTACACATCATGCAGCAGTGCTCTCTGTATTCTACACATCATGCAGCAGTGCTCTCTGTATTCTACACATCATGCAGCAGTGCTCTCTGTATTCTACACATCATGCAGCAGTGCTCTCTGTATTCTACACGTCATGCAGCAGTGCTCTCTGTATTATACACGTCATGCAGCAGTGCTCTCTGTATTATACACATCATGCAGCAGTGCTCTCTGTATTCTACACATCATGCAGCAGTGCTCTCTGTATTCTACACATCATGCAGCAGTGCTCTCTGTATTATACACATCGTGCAGTAGTATTCTCTGTATTATACACATCGTGCAGTAGTGCTCTCTGTATTATACACATCGTGCAGTAGTGCTCTCTGTATTATACACATCGTGCAGTAGTGCTCTCTGTATTATACACATCGTGCAGTAGTATTCTCTGTATTATACACATCGTGCAGTAGTGCTCTCTGTATTATACACATCGTGCAGTAGTGCTCTCTGTATTATACACATCGTGCAGTAGTATTCTCTGTATTATACACATCATGCAGCAGTGCTCTCTGTATTATACACATCATGCAGTAGTGCTCTCTGTATTATACACATCATGCAGTAGTATTCTCTGTATTATACACATCATGCAGCAGTGCTCTCTGTATTATACACATCATGCAGTAGTGCTCTCTGTATTATACACATCATGCAGTAGTGCTCTCTGTATTATACACATCATGCAGCAGTGCTCTCTGTATTATACACATCATGCAGCAGTGCTCTCTGTATTATACACATCATGCAGCAGTGTTCTCTGTATTATACACATCATGCAGTAGTGCTCTCTGTATTATACACATCATGCAGTAGTGCTCTCTGTATTATACACATCATGCAGTAGTGCTCTCTGTATTATACACATCATGCAGTAGTGCTCTCTGTATTATACACATCATGCAGTAGTGCTCTCTGTATTATACACATCATGCAGTAGTGCTCTCTGTATTATACACATCATGCAGTAGTGCTCTCTGTATTATACACATCATGCAGTAGTGCTCTCTGTATTATACACATCATGCAGTAGTGCTCTCTGTATTATACACATCATGCAGTAGTGCTCTCTGTATTATACACATCATGCAGTAGTGCTCTCTGTATTATACACATCATGCAGTAGTGCTCTCTGTATTATACACATCATGCAGCAGTGCTCTCTGTATTCTACACATCATGCAGCAGTGCTCTCTGTATTCTACACATCATGCAGCAGTGCTCTCTGTATTCTACACATCATGCAGCAGTGCTCTCTGTATTATACACATCACGCAGCAGTGCTCTCTGTATTATACACATCACGCAGCAGTGCTCTCTGTATTATACACATCACGCAGCAGTGCTCTCTGTATTATACACATCACGCAGCAGTGCTCTCTGTATTATACACATCACGCAGCAGTGCTCTCTGTATTATACACATCACGCAGCAGTGCTCTCTGTATTATACACATCACGCAGTAGTGCTCTCTGTATTATACACATCACGCAGTAGTGTTCTCTGTATTATACACATCACGCAGCAGTGCTCTCTGTACTATACACATCATGCAGCAGTGCTCTCTGTATTATACACATCATGCAGCAGTGCTCTCTGTACTATACACATCATGCAGCAGTGCTCTCTGTATTATACACATCATGCAGCAGTGCTCTCTGTATTATACACATCATGCAGCAGTGCTCTCTGTATTATACACATCACGCAGCAGTGCTCTCTGTATTATACACATCACGCAGCAGTGCTCTCTGTATTATACACATCACGCAGCAGTGCTCTCTGTATTATACACATCACGCAGCAGTGCTCTCTGTATTATACACATCACGCAGCAGTGCTCTCTGTATTATACACATCACGCAGTAGTGTTCTCTGTATTATACACATCACGCAGCAGTGCTCTCTGTACTATACACATCACGCAGCAGTGCTCTCTGTACTATACACATCATGCAGCAGTGCTCTCTGTACTATACACATCATGCAGCAGTGCTCTCTGTATTCTACACATCATGCAGCAGTGCTCTCTGTATTCTACACATCATGCAGCAGTGCTCTCTGTATTCTACACATCATGCAGCAGTGCTCTCTGTATTCTACACATCATGCAGCAGTGCTCTCTGTATTCTACACATCATGCAGCAGTGCTCTCTGTATTCTACACATCATGCAGCAGTGCTCTCTGTATTCTACACATCATGCAGCAGTGCTCTCTGTATTCTACACATCATGCAGCAGTGCTCTCTGTATTCTACACATCATGCAGCAGTGCTCTCTGTATTCTACACATCATGCAGCAGTGCTCTCTGTATTCTACACATCATGCAGCAGTGCTCTCTGTATTCTACACATCATGCAGCAGTGCTCTCTGTATTATACACGTCATGCAGCAGTGCTCTCTGTATTCTACACATCATGCAGCAGTGCTCTCTGTATTCTACACATCATGCAGCAGTGCTCTCTGTATTCTACACATCATGCAGCAGTGCTCTCTGTATTCTACACATCATGCAGCAGTGCTCTCTGTATTATACACATAATGCAGCAGTGCTCTCTGTATTATACACATCATGCAGCAGTGCTCTCTGTATTATACACATCATGCAGCAGTGCTCTCTGTATTATACACATCGTGCAGCAGTGCTCTCTGTATTATACACATCGTGCAGTAGTGCTCTCTGTATTATACACATCGTGCAGTAGTGCTCTCTGTATTATACACATCGTGCAGTAGTATTCTCTGTATTATACACATCGTGCAGTAGTGCTCTCTGTATTATACACATCGTGCAGTAGTGCTCTCTGTATTATACACATCGTGCAGTAGTATTCTCTGTATTATACACATCGTGCAGTAGTGCTCTCTGTATTATACACATCGTGCAGTAGTGCTCTCTGTATTATACACATCGTGCAGTAGTGCTCTCTGTATTATACACATCGTGCAGTAGTATTCTCTGTATTATACACATCGTGCAGTAGTGCTCTCTGTATTATACACATCGTGCAGTAGTGCTCTCTGTATTATACACATCGTGCAGTAGTATTCTCTGTATTATACACATCATGCAGCAGTGCTCTCTGTATTATACACATCATGCAGTAGTGCTCTCTGTATTATACACATCATGCAGTAGTATTCTCTGTATTATACACATCATGCAGCAGTGCTCTCTGTATTATACACATCATGCAGTAGTGCTCTCTGTATTATACACATCATGCAGTAGTGCTCTCTGTATTATACACATCATGCAGTAGTGCTCTCTGTATTATACACATCATGCAGTAGTGCTCTCTGTATTATACACATCATGCAGTAGTGCTCTCTGTATTATACACATCATGCAGTAGTGCTCTCTGTATTATACACATCATGCAGTAGTGCTCTCTGTATTATACACATCATGCAGTAGTGCTCTCTGTATTATACACATCATGCAGTAGTGCTCTCTGTATTATACACATCATGCAGTAGTGCTCTCTGTATTATACACATCATGCAGTAGTGCTCTCTGTATTATACACATCATGCAGTAGTGCTCTCTGTATTATACACATCATGCAGTAGTGCTCTCTGTATTATACACATCATGCAGCAGTGCTCTCTGTATTCTACACATCATGCAGCAGTGCTCTCTGTATTCTACACATCATGCAGCAGTGCTCTCTGTATTCTACACATCATGCAGCAGTGCTCTCTGTATTATACACATCATGCAGTAGTGCTCTCTGTATTCTACACATCATGCAGCAGTGCTCTCTGTATTATACACATCATGCAGCAGTGCTCTCTGTATTCTACACATCATGCAGCAGTGCTCTCTGTATTCTACACATCATGCAGTAGTGCTCTCTGTATTCTACACATCATGCAGTAGTGCTCTCTGTATTATACACATCATGCAGCAGTGCTCTCTGTATTATACACATCATGCAGTAGTGCTCTCTGTATTATACACATCATGCAGTAGTGCTCTCTGTATTATACACATCATGCAGCAGTGCTCTCTGTATTATACACATCATGCAGTAGTGCTCTCTGTATTATACACATCATGCAGTAGTGCTCTCTGTATTATACACATCATGCAGTAGTGCTCTCTGTATTATACACATCATGCAGTAGTGCTCTCTGTATTATACACATCACGCAGCAGTGCTCTCTGTATTATACACATCATGCAGTAGTGCTCTCTGTATTATACACATCATGCAGTAGTGCTCTCTGTATTATACACATCATGCAGTAGTGCTCTCTGTATTATACACATCATGCAGTAGTGCTCTCTGTATTATACACATCATGCAGTAGTGCTCTCTGTACAGTACCCAGCATGCACTCTCGCTCTCTATACTGCAGCAGGTCGCAGCGCTCTCTGTACAGTACACAGCAGGTGTATGGGTCGGCTCTAGGACCCCGCGGCTCCCGCAGCTGCACGGCTGTCCTCCCCTGTCTGCCTGTCCCGGGGAGACATTAATAGCTGCTCCCGGCACAGCGGCCTCTTCCTTCTGTCTCCGGCCCCGCACATCACACCCTCCGCGGACACCATGGGACCCCCCGATGGGATCGAGCGCTTCATAAGCCCCGGGAAAGGCCGAGGGATGCGGGCAGTACGTGACTACAGGCTGGGCGAACTGCTGTTCTCCTGCCCGGCCTACACCTCCGTCCTCACTGTCAATGAGCGCGGCAACCAGTGCGATCACTGCTTCTCCAGGTACCTCCTCTCCCTTACCGGGCACCGGGCCGCTGTATACCCCGCTACCCCCCCCTGTGATGACCCCCCCATAGCCCGGGTCCAGCACTGCTGCGCTTATAATACAAGATTTACTGCGGCGCCTCTGCTTCTACACGTGGGAGGAAGCGCACACTGCTGCAGGGCCGCCGGGTCCTAGCGCCTCCACATTCTCCTTTATTTTTAATAACGTGAAACGTATTATAAATGCATTTTGCTCCATTACTAGTACCGTATTTTCTAGACTATATCACCTAGAGCGTCAAAGGGACTGATTTACCATGACAATCCCCTTATAAGGAATGGAGGCGATCAGCTGGTGGCTGGTCAGTCAAGAGTTAATTCCAGTGGCTAGACAGCGGCCACTACAGGAGAAAAGATAGTATTGCAGGCTGGTCATCCTGCAGGGGCCCAAATGGGACGTCCATATGGGTTTTAAAGAGAGCGTAGGACGTAAAGTTGCGGAGTTGCCCATAGCAACCAATCAGAGTGCTACTTTCATTTTTGAAAAGTCCTTTTCTAAAATGAAAGAAGCGATCTGATTGGTTGCTATGGGCAACTCAGCAACTTTACTTCTGGACAGGTTTTGATAAATCTCCAACCAGTGTGTCTTCAGCTGTTGCAAAACTACAACACCCAGCATGCCCGGACAGCCGAAGGCTGTCTGGGCATGCTGGGAGTTGTAGTTTTGCAACAGCTGGAGGCACGCTGGTAAGGCAACTAGGCACTTATGACAGGTCTCCGTGGTGTTTTGTAACCATGGCGGCAGAGGAGGCTATATTTATCCTGTGTATATCCATAGGGCTTTGCTAACTATACATAGGAACTGCAGTTTGTGTTAAGGCGCTGTTCACATTTGCATCATGGTTTCTGTGACACAGGACCGACATCATGATTGGGGGTAAAATGCAGAATTGGTGACGGACGAGGTATAAGGCCATTAGAGATGAGCGAACTTACAGTAAATTCGATTCGTCACGAACTTCTCGGCTCGGCAGTTGATGACTTTTCCTGCATAAATTAGTTCAGGTTTCAGGTGCTCCGTGCGCTGGAAAAGGTGGATACAGTCCTAGGAGACTCTTTCCTAGGACTGTATCCACCTTTTCCAGCCCACCGGAGCACCGGAAAGCTGAACTAATTTATGCAGGAAAAGTCAGCAACCGCCGAGCCGAGAAGTTCGTGACGAATCGAATTTACTGTAAGTTCGCTGATCTCTAAAGGCCATGTTTACACATTGGTACTAGGCCTGCCCCAAAGGATAGGGGATAAGATGTCTGATCGCGCGGGTCCAGCCGATGGGACCCCCACGAATTGCGTGCAGCACCCGGCGTTCTGAAAGTTATTTTCAGAAAGCTGGGTATGGACGGCCTTGGTAGTGACGTCACGCCACGCCCCCTCCCATAGACATGAATGGAGGGGGTGTGGTGTGACATCACGAGGGGGCGTGGCGTGACATCATGACCACAGCCGCCCAAACCCAGCTTTCTGAAATGCCTTTCAGAATGCTGAGTGCTGCTCAGAGTTTGGGGGGGGGGGGGGGGGGGGTGTCAGACATCGTATCCCCTATTCATGAGCATGCTGGGAGTTGCAGTTTTGCAACAGTTGGAGGGCCACAGGTCGGGGCCCACCCTTCTAGAAGTCTTTACTGTATGGAGTCATTCAGATTTTTTATTATTATTTTTTTGTTCTGTTGGAAACACGCATGCAGATATTTGAGCCATAGCCAGAAGAGGATCCAGAAGTGAACCCCCTCCTTATATTTTTCTTACTTTTTTAAATCTAGTGACTTTGACTTTGTGTTTTTTTTTTTTTGTTTTTTTTTTATTATTATTATTTTTTGTCTCTTTTGCCATTTTTAGGTGTATAAAAACGTTTTACTTTGGCGTTCTACCTTTATTTTGTTTTTTCTGTTTATCCAGTCATTTCAGCCACATAATGATTTCCCACTCCCGTTTGTCCTTAGGCCGCCCGTCTTTCACACTTGCCGCTCTACAATTAATAGACATCGCATTCGTGCCACGCTAAGCACTTCTAAGACTTCAGAGCAGTCGGGGGTGCCCGGCTGGGGGTCCGAACAGATGTTAACAAGAAATCCTCTTACATAGTGTGAGACTGACGGCGAGATCGTCCTGGGACGGGAGGACTGGAGAGCGGCCAATAAGTGGTGCCCGTGTGGTAGAAGGGACGGTGCGCACGGATAAGATGGGACACTGTTCCCCCTGTGTCTGCATTTACCCCCATTTCCAGACTTTTTTCAGCTGTTGTTTTTTTTTTCTCTCTATTTTTTTGGGGACTGGCAGCTGTTGTCACTATGTTGTAAAATCACGTTGCGGCTTCTTTTTATAAAGCGGCCCCAGAGTGTTAAGCCCCCGGCTATTAGCTGCATGCCATCCATATAAGACTCGACCTGACCCTCACAATTAATCAGTCGTCCATCGTCACGCAGACAGTATGTTAATTAACCGCTGCTGATATGTGTCGCCCGTGCAGATTCCAGTCATAGTCTCGTCTGTACGCTGCCCGGGTGCTCTCCTGCTTCTCAGATTGGATCATTTAAAAGTAATTTCTCTTTTAAGCTTATCCTTATTTTTATATTTATATACTTATTAGAAAATTGGATGACCCCTAGTATAGCGTCCATTAGGGATCGACCGATATAGATTTTTTAAAATTTTATTTATTTTTTTTAGGGCCGATACCGATAATCTGTGGACTTTAAGGCCGATAGCCGATAACTTACACCGATATTCCGGTATAAGTTATCGGCTTCTCTCTCCCTGCCTGTCCTGGGCTCCTCCTGAGTCCAACCACCGCCGCTGCCCCCCCCCCCCCCCTGCCTATCCTCTGGTCAGAGACCGCCGCCGCCCGCTTCTCTCCCCTTCAGGTCCTTAGTCCAACCACCGCCGCTGCCCCATTGCCTCCCCTATCCCCTCTTTTATAATTACCGGGGCCCGGGGTCCACGCTACTTCTGGCTCCGGCGATGTCCTGAGCTGTCACTGTGCGCACTGACGGTGACGTCGCGTTGAGGACGTCACTCATCATTGCGCAGCGCACAGCGCAGGACGCCGAAGGAGCCAGAAGTAGTGCGGACCCCGGGAACAGGTAATTATAAAACCAATGGGGCAACGGCGGTGGTCTCTGGCTGGGGCGGTGTGGGGGCTGGGGCATTATCAGATTATCGGCAAGGTAATTGCCGATACCGATAACGTCCAAAATCGTGAATATCAGCCGATAATATCGGCCAAACCAATAATCGGTTGATCCCTAGCGTCCATTGCCAGGGTTCCTTCCTAACTTTTCAAGACTCCCAATTGGTAACTCTGCCTAGAAATCCTGTACAAAATGAAACTTCTATAAAAAAATAAATAAATAAATAAAAAGTGCAGAGCTCCTCACGGGACGATATCGTCGGTACACGTGGTGAGTTACAATGGGGGAAAGAACAGAAAACCCTCCGTATTGTGTTATGCTCACCTGGTTTGGTTGTGCTATTAGACACAAATGCGCATTGACTGTTAGTAACGTGGTGCAGCCTTCTCAGCGTCGGCGTGGAGGGGAGTCAGAGCCGAGAATTGCAGCGTGAATAAAATCTTCAGAAAAAAGTAATGTTGCGGCGCTATCCGCTCACAGTCGTTGTATAGGTTTAAGAAACCTCTTTATTTTCCACTTTACAACGTGTTTCGAGGTATCATACAAGCCTGTTTACCTGACGAAGAGATACTGCTTGAAACACGTTGTAAAGTGGCAAATAAAGAGTTTTTTTTTAAACCGATACGACTGTGAGTGGATTGCGCCATAACCTGGCTTTTTTCTGAAGATTTAATTCACACTAGAAATCCTGTACAGCAAACGCCACCATGTACTCTAAGGCCGCATTCACACGAAGAAGGCTTCTGCGCAGAATTCTGCATGAAAGCGTTGCTAATTAACTTTAATGGGATTGCGCAATGTCATTCACACAGCAGAATTTCCAAATGCGTAATTCCGCTGACGAAATTCTGCATTCTGTGTTCTGGAAAAATAGAAGTCTGGTCTTTCCGGACTTTGGCTGCAGAATCCCATTAAAGTCAACGGGGCTCAATTTCTGCAGAATTTGTGTAGAATTTTCGCACTGATTCTGCAAATGATAAAAAAACCTGCAGAATTCTGCACAGAACCAGAGCGAATGCAGAATTCACGCAGATATGCGGAGGTTCCGTTGAGTGAACCCTAAGAATTTCTGTACTGAATTCTGCATGAATTTATAGCCAATACACTTCAATCGGATTCCGGTTGCTATGGGCAACTGCACCAGTCTTCCTCTGCACAAGTTTTGATAAGGTGTGGCTTTGCGCTGTGTGTTTGTTCCATGTAATGTATGCATTCTATACTTCTTTGAAAAAGAAAACAAATTTCTACTTTTAAGCCTTGTTCACACGGCAGAATTTCTAAGCAGAAATCCGGCAGAAAAATTTAGCTTGGAAATTCCATTGGAGCAGAGTCCCATTGTTTTCAATGCAGTTCAGCTGCACTGTGCACACAGCGGAATTCTGATTTCGGCCTCCGCATAAAGAATTGACAAGTGAATTATTTCTGCGGAATTCTCTCAGTAATGCATTGCCATACACTTCTGACCAGTCCTGGTGCTGGCATGCTCTGCTATCTGCAGAATGTCCACTGGAAATTTTCCTGGCGGACATTCCTTATGAACGTTTCCTAACCGATACTAAAAACAAATGCTGCTGTATGGCCATAGGAACATAGCCGAAAGGTGTGTTCACAGGAACAGGATCTGCTGCGTATTTTGTGCAGCTGATTTTGCTTCCCGTTAAAGGGGTACTCCATTGAAAATAAAAAAAATTCTAAATCAACTGGTGCCGGAAAGTTAAACAGATTTGTAAATTACTTCTAATTAAAAATATTGATCCTTCCAGTACTTATCAGCTGCTGTATACTACAGAGGAAGTTCTTTCTTTCTTTTTGAATTTCCTTTCTGTCTGACCACAGTGCTCTCTGCTGACACCTCTGTCTGTATCAGGAACTTTCCAGAGCAGGATCGGTTTTCTATGGGGATTTGCTTGTACTCTAGACAGTTCTTGACATGGACAGAGGTGTCAGCAAAGAGCACTGTGGTCAGACAGAAAGGAAATTCAAAAAGAAAAGGACTTCCTCTGTAGTATACAGCAGCTAAGTACTGGAAGGATCAATATTTTTAACTAGAAGTAATTTACAAATCTGTTCAACTTTCTGGCACCAGTTGATTTGGAAAAAAAAAATGTTTTCCAGTGGAGTGCCCCTTTAAAGTCAGTAGGTAGCGAAATCAGCAGAAGAAAATATGCAGCAGATCCTGTACGTGTGAACGTACCCTTAAAGGGGTTGTGCGCTGCCCTGGCTTTCGGAGCTCCACACGCAGCGTCCGGAAGTTCATTACTCCGAACGCTGTGTGCAAGCTTCCGTGTTCGCGGCCGCCGGGCGTGACGTCACGCCCGGCCCCCTCGTGACGTCACGCCCGCCCCCTCAACGAAAGTCTATGGGAAGGGGGCGCGACCGCTGTGCCTTCCCATAGACTTTGGTAGAGGGGGCGCGCGTGACGTCACGAGGGGGCCGGGCGTGACGTCGCGGCCGCGAACACGGAAGCTTGCACACAGCGTTCGGAGTAATGAACTTCCGGACGCTGCGTGCGGAGCTCCGAAAGGCAGGGCAGCGCACAACCCCTTTTAAAGGGGTACTCTGCCCCTAGACATCTTACAGCTGTCACGCCCCCTCCCATAGACTTGCATTGAGGGGGCGGGGTGTGATGTCACATGGGGGCGGAGTCGTGACATCACGATTTTACGTCCCCGTGGTCGGGATGGTATTAACCTGAGGGCCTCCAGCGGTTCTGGAAGCCGTTACAGGTGGGTGCCGCGTGGTAGAATGCGGGGGTCCCAAGCGGCGGGACCCCCGCGATCAGACATCTTATCCCCTATCCTTTGGATAGGGGATAAGATCTCTAGGGGCGGAGAACCCCTTTAACATCTTACTTCTGTCTTTATAATATGATCACTTGAAGTAACAGGCCGAAGCCTGAGTCTCTGCACTACTGCATCCCTTCAGCTCTGTCAGGTGCCATGTTGTCATGGAGACCTTGTATATGGAAATGTGGATCCACACATCAGTGCAGTCACATGGCCCCTTCCCCTTTCGGGAAATGTCTTCCATTTTTCCATAGTCTCCTTCCAAGTGCTGTTACTCTTTATTTTTCTGTCAACAAAGCCATATGAAGGCCGTGATGAGGAGCTGAGGGAAAGCGATGCATTCACTTGTCCTCCGCACAGGTTTTCAGAACCCCCCCCCCCATCCCCCCCCCCCCCCCCAGGGCTAGGGTTTCCACCTTTTTTGCAAAAAAAAAAGAAAATACTGGCCATTCTAATTTGCATAATTAATTAATGTATAATATATGTGTGACATCACAGGATACACATATGTGGGGAAAATGTTGTCCTATTCTGACCCCTTTAACTTTTTTTTTATTTCTCCTTAGGCTGGGTTAACATCACGTTTTTGTCTCCGGTTTAAAAACCGTATTGCAACCACATACGTTTTTTTTTTTATTTTTTATTTATTTTTAACATGGACGTCGTCCATGGGAAACGCACATGTATACAGTTCCATACAGGAAACCGTATACGATTTTTACTTTGCACATGCGCATTTGCATCCTAAAGTCCCCACCCAACACTTCTCCCATTAAAAATGCATAACATTTTCAAAAACGTATGTTTTTGTTGTTGTTTTTTTTTATAAAAACGGACGGAAATGTATGCACTTTTGAAAACAGTATACAGTTTAAGAACGCATGCTGTTTACTTTTTCCCATATTGTTCCATCCTTTTTTTTTTTTTTTGCCGTACGGTTTTCTTTAGAAAACTGATTGAAAACCGTATGGTAAAAAACGTGATGTGACCCCAGCCTTATACGGGCCTGTATGAGGGCTCGTTTTTTGATCCCCCGATCTGTCGTTCTTAGCAGTACCATTTTTGTTTCGATGTGACTTTTTGAGTTGTGTTGCAGTTAGTTACTAACTACAACTCCCAGCATGCCCTGATACGGCCTGTGGCTCAGCAGCTGCCCCAAACAAAAACTACAACTCACAGCATGTTGGACTATATATAGTATTTGTCAGTGTTTCCCAATCAGGGGTGCCTCCAGCTGTTGCAAAACTACAACTCCCAGCGTGCCCGGACAGCCGTTGGCTGTCCGGGCATGCTGGGAGTTGTAGTTTTGCAACAGCTGGAGGTGCTCTCGTTGGGAAACACTGGTATGAGGATTGGTTGGATAAATACCTGCCATTGCATTGCCGGATTTTTTAAAATATAAAATCACCGGTAGGGTCGCAAAAATACCGACCAGGTGGCAAAACCTACCCCCCCCACGCTGACATTCTTTCCTTATTTTCCCAATAAAGATATTTCTGGATATGACAGGGATATGGTAATGGGAGCTGTAGAGGTTGGTCAGAGGATGATGTGTTGTCTGGGGAGAGAGGGAGGAGCCAGGGAGCTGCAAAGACAACACCACACTAACAATGAGAGGACTACACAACTTCCTGACATGAGACTGACGGGGGTGGAGCTGCTGAGAAAACACTTCACTGACAATTGAGAAGGCTACACATCTTTCTGCCATGAGAGAGGAAGGAGCTGTAGAGACAACACCACACTGACAATGAGAGGACTACACAACTTCCTGTCACGTGAATCAAGCTAAAACATCTTCTGATACCGGAAGAACCCATAGGTTTGAAACATGTTGGTGGTAGCGCACCTATATCCTCAATATCCTGTCAGTACTATAAGGTTAGGTCAACAAATCCTCATGCAGATTTTGATGGAGATTTTCTGCGGATTTCACCCCTGTACGTTGTATACAGTTTATAAAGGTGTTATCCAGGATTAGCATAGCTGCTTTCTCCTTTTTGGAAACAGCACCACCCATGTCCTCAGTTGTTCTGTGGTATTGCAGCATGGCTTTATTGAAGTCAATAGAGCAAATTTGTAATACCTCACAACCTGAGGACAGGTGTGGTGCTGGTGCTCTTCTTAATCCCGGATAACCCTTTTAAACCTCGACTTCTGGTATAACATTTACTTATTGTAAGAGCCCATCCTGTACTTCAGACACTTCTCATTTGGATCTGCGATTCTCCCTTAGGTTTCATCCTGTTAATTTGCCTTAAGTCCCAACGATCAAACCGAGCAGATTTTCCTATTCTGGCAAAGTGTTTGTGATCTTCAAACCAACTGAAGATAGTCGGTGTCATTATCCACCGCGGCGAGGCGTCCGACACAATCCAGATCCCTCTCGCTGGGCCCGGCATGCCTTCTTTGGATATGGAGCATCACTGATAACTACGTAGATAGGGAACACGGGAGGAAGCCCTTGGTGTGGAAACAATTGTATGTGTACACCAGTGTTTTCCAACCAGGGTGCCTCCAGCTGTTGCAGCATGTTGGGAGTTGTTTTGCAACAGCTGGAGGCACTCTTGTTGGGAAACATTGGTGTAGACATTCAGTGATGTTCGTGTGTAAGTATATGTATGTGTGTGGGTATATACTAGAGTATAAGCCGACCCGAATATAAGCCGAGGCACCTAATTTTACCACAAAAAACTGGGAAAACTTTTTGACTCTATTATAAGCAAAGGGGGGGGGGGGGGGGGAAATGCAGCAGCTACTGTCATCCTCCACAGCCACAAATCCACCCCCCCCTCATCCTTCATAGCCACAAATCTACCCCCCCCCTCATCCTTCATAGCCACAAATCCACCCCCCCTCATCCTCCATAGCCACAAATCCATCCCCCCCTCATCCTCCATAGCCACCAATCCACCCCCCTCATCCTCCATAGCCACAAATCCACCCCCCTCATCCTCCACAGCCACAAATCCACCCCCCTCATCCTCCACAGCCACAAATCAACCCCCCCTCATCCTCCACGGCCACAAATCCACCCCCCCTCATCCTCCACGGCCACCAATCCATCCCCCCTCATCCTCCACGGCCACCAATCCATCCCCCCTCATCCTTCATAGCCACAAATCCACCCCCCCTCATCCTCCACAGCCACAAATTCACACCCCCTGTCATCCTCCACAGCCACAAATCCACCCCCCCCCCTCATTCTTCATAGCCACAAATCCATCCCAACCCCCCGTCATCCTCCATAGCCACAAATCCATCCCCCCTGTCATCCGCCATAGCCACAAATCCATCCCCCCTGTCATCTGCCATAGCCACAAATCCATCCCCCCTCATCCTCCATAGCCACAAATCCATCTCCCCTTCATCCTCCATAGCCACAAATCCATCCCCCCTCATCCTCCATAGCCACAAATCCATCCCCCCCTCATCTTCCATAGCCACAAATCCATCCCTTCCTTATCCTCCATAGCCACAAATTCATCCCCCCCTCATCTTCCATAGCCACAAATCCATCCCCCCCTGTCATCCTCCATAGCCACAAATCCATCCCAACCCCCCTGTCATCCTCCATAGCATCAAATCCATCCCCCCTGTCATCCGCCATAGCCACAAATCCATCCCCCCTGTCATCTGCCATAGCCACAAATCCATCCCCCCTCATCCTCCATAGCCACAAATCCATCTCCCCTTCATCCTCCATAGCCACAAATCCATCCCCCCTCATCCTCCATAGCCACAAATCCATCCCTTCCTTATCCTCCATAGCCACAAATTCATCCCCCCCTCATCTTCCATAGCCACAAATCCATCCCCCCCTGTCATCCTCCATAGCCACAAATCCATCCCCCGTCATCCTCCATAGCCACAAATCCATCCCCCCTCATCCTCCATAGCCACAAATCCATCCCCCCTCATCTTCCATAGCCACAAATCCATCCCCCCCCTTTCATCCTCCATAGCCACAAATCCATCCCCCCCCTTTCATCCTCCATAGCCACAAATCCATCCCCCCCTGTCATCCTCCATAGCCACAAATCCATCCCCCCCTGTCATCCTCCATAGCCACAAATCCATCCCCCCCTGTCATCCTCCATAGCCACAAATCCATCCCCCCCTGTCATCCTCCATAGCCACAAATCAATCCCCCCCCCTGTCATCCTCCATAGCCACAAATCCATCCCCCCTGTCATCCTCCATAGCCACAAATCAATCCCCCCTGTCATCCTCCATAGCCACAAATCCACCCCCCCCTCCCCGTCATCCTCCATAATCACAAATCCATCCTCCATAGCCACAAATCCATCCCCCCTGTCATCCTCCATAGCCACAAATCAATCCCCCCTGTCATCCTCCATAGCCACAAATCCACCCCCCCTCATCCTCCATAGCCACAAATCCACCCCCCCCCCTCCCCGTCATCCTCCATAATCCCAAATCCATCCTCCATAGCCACAAATCCATCCCCTCTGTCATCCTCCATAGCCACAAATCCATCCCCCCCCCCCCCCACCCATTCATCCTCCATAGCCACAAATCGCACATATAGCACAGCCATCCCAGGCCCCCAAAATGCTCTCTGCACTTTGTAGGAGCTGCAGCTTGCGGCGGCGGTGTCCTCCTCTTGCGGAGCGCAGCTGCGAAAGGGGACACGTCAGGGGCGTCCCTGCGCATGGATGTCTGATGCTCTTAAAGCAGCAGGGTCCCTACCCTGGCTGAGTTTACTTGGGGCCGCGGTCGGCCCGGAGTGGCACCACCAGAGAAGGGGGGCCTCCCGATGGGATGACATGAGGAGGTGAGTAGTGGGGGGCAGATGGGCAGATAGACGGCCCATCATGTCCTCACTCGTGTATAAGCCGAGGGGGATTTTTCAGCATAAAAATGTGCAGAAAAACTCTGCTTATACTGGAGTATATATGGTATATGCATTATACAAATAAAGAATGAAAATAAAACTTAGGGGAGCGTGCTTGTGCTTATACTCAGCAGCCTAACTTAGAAAGCAGAGCTGCTGTAAAAAGCATAGGTGGTGAAAAAGGGCTACGACCCGAGCTTATATTTAGGCGGAAAATGGTTTTCACGCTTTTTTTTTTTTTTTTTAAATCACACTGTGTATAACTAAAATAAACAGCCTGTAGCACTGCACTTTATTGATGTACACCTCCTGCAAGTACTATTACAACATTTTTGTTTTATATACTTAGATATTGAATGTGATTTTTTATATTTTTTATATTTTTTTCCCCCTCCTCTGTAGAAAAGAAGGGCTTTCAAAATGTGGCAAATGCAAGCAGGCCTTTTACTGCAATGTGGACTGTCAGGTAAGATGTCAGAGGTTACTTTTTCCATCATACTCGTGCATTAAAGAGGATCCTGTCTCTTTAAGATTCTAATGAAAATCACTCCATTGTTTTCAATATATATAGTTTTTGCTACTGGTAAAAGGTGTTGGAACTTAAAAAAAAAAATAGCCAGCCATTTTTTTTGCTCAGTACCCCAACTACCAGTGGGTGTAATATAGTAATGATATATTACACCCTTCTTTTAGGGTACTGAGTTTTTGTCCTGTCACAAATATGTAGGGAGAGATTTGTAATGAAAGGGGATATCTCATAAAATGAGCCCTTGTCTATCTCATTAGGGCATGTAAACCCCTCTGTATTAGCCAAGAAAGAGTGACCTGTGCTCTGCCAGCCTCACCCTGACCACGTATAACATGGAGAGGCTTTAAAGGGGTACTCCGCCCTTAGACATCTTATCCCCCTATCAAGAAGATAGGGCATAAGATGTCCGGCTGCTCCACTCCGTGCCAGATGAGGGGCAACCACAGTCATTACACCCCCTCCATTCATGTCTATGGGAGGGTGTCACATGGAGATGTCCCACCCCTTCCCATAGACATGAATGGAGGGGGCATTACTGCTGATGTGACATCAAGAACACGGAAGCCCACAATACAGTACAGTGACACCCCCCCCCCCCCCCCCCGACCTACGATGGCCCCGACATATGATCATTTCAACATGCGATGGCCTCTCAGAGGCCATCACATGTTGAAGGCAGCATCAACATACGATGCTTTTGTATGTCGGGGCCATCGCATAAACTGCTATCCGGCAGCGCAGACTGCTTCAGCTGACACCGGATAGCAGTTTACGGTGCCCCGTGTGGTCCGCTGACTATCACCTACCTGTCCTCGGGGCTCTGGCGCGTCCTCTTTGGGATCCCCTGCATCACCGGCGCTCTCCATCATCATCATCATCACGTCGCTGCGCACGTCATCCCGTCATCCAATAGGAGCGGCGTGCGTAGCGACGTGATGGTGGCGACGGAGCATACGGATGCCGGGAAAGCAGAGGCCTTGCTGGAGCGTCGGGGACACCTCGGGGACGCGGCGACAGCGATGGACGGCGACATCCCGGGCAGCGGTGACGAGTGGTGACAGTCCGGAGCGGCAGGGACAGGTGAGTACAACTTCTTCTAACAGTGGTCTACAACCTGCGGACCTCCAGATGTTGCAAAACTACAACACCCAGCATGCCCGGACAGCCAACAGCTGTCCGGGCATGCTGGGTGTTGTAGTTTTGCAACATCTGGAGGTCCGCAGGTTGTAGACCACTGTCCTATACTTTACATTGCACGGATCCCTCAACATACGATGGTTTCAACAAACGATGGTCCCTTTGGAACGGATTACCATCCTATGTTGAGGGACCACTGTACAGCGTTCTGCACATACATGTTTAGGGGATAAGATGTCTAGGGGCGGAGTACCCTTTTAAGCTGAGGGGCTGCCACTCCAAGGGTGAAATATCAGGCTGGTTGCAGTATAACAAATCTTATCATTTTCTCTATTGCACATTATGGCATTTCATCTGATAGAATATCCCTGTTTCTTTTGAAAAATATAGAATTTTTTTTATGATATATTTTGAATTTTTTCATAAGAAAAAAATTCGTCAATCTATTAATCATCCCAAATTATATATGCCGGTCACTTTTTTTTTTTTTTCTTCAACTCTGCTTGATCCTGCCCGAGGATAAGTTTTAATTAGGAATGCCTTAAGGGGAAATATCCAATACAGCAATAATTAATTTTGGATTCTTTTTTTTTTTTTTTTCTTAACTATTCCAAAATTTTAATCTTCTAGATAGCCCAAGGACAAAAGAATGGAAATAAAGTTCTAAAAGCATGACTGAGAAATAGAACTTATTTGGTCATTGTTGTATCCGAAATTATTATTATTTTTTTTTTTCAAATATCATGATTTTGTCCACATTAGTCACCACCATTAAGAGGGGGGGATTGAGACTGCCCACTGAGACTGGGTGGTGTCACGGCCTGAGATGGCTGACTAAATATTAAAAGTTTAGTTAAGAACAAAAAGTTGTTCATCACTGGGCCATACCATGTGCTTGGAAGTAAGAGTATTGCCTGGAGGAGAACGAAAGCCATGGTTGTATTTTTGGGTTTGGTAATTAATTAGACGTTGGAGTTTGACCTTGTAAACCGTAACCATTTGGGGGTGGGGGGGGGGGGGGGTTTAAAATACTTAACCTATTAACTTTTGAGATAATAGAGAGGTGACCTCAATGTATTAGCACTAGCTACTATAAAAAGTGTTATATTATTTATTTTTTATTTTTTGGAGGACCAATCATTGCACTCATTTCAGTGGGCATTATGTAATGCCTAAAAGGGTACTCTGCCCCTAGACATCTTATCCCCTATCCAAAGTATAGGGAATAAGATGTCTGATCGCCGGGGTCCTGCCGCTGGGGTCCCCCCATGATCTCCCTGCTGCACCCGGCATTCGTTTAGAGCGTCGGGTGCAGCGCCAGGTGCCACACACCCTAGATGCAAGTCTACGGGCCGTCACATGGGCGTGATGTCACGAGCCTCCGACCCGCATCGCCAGTCATCCAGCATGGAGCAAAGTTCGCTCCGTGCACCGTATGTCTGGGGTGCCGCAGCCGAGATCGTGGGAGTCCCCAGCGGCCGGACCCCTGTGATCAGACATCTTATCCCCTATCCTTTGGATAGGGGATAAGATGTCTAGGGGTGGAGTACCCCTTTAACTTTCCCTGTGTTGGCGCTGTAGGGAAATTGAACTCTTGATGTCTGGTTCCTTGACAGATAACTGATTAGAGGGCCTAACAGCTTGTTTATGTAGACTATCTTCTTTATAAGGAATTGTCCAAAGTGGACAACCCCTTTTCAATATTGGCCCCTTTACGGTCTTTGTTAGGTTACCTTAAAGGGGTATTCCAGCTGTAAGGTTAGTGTAGTTCATAAATACAGTGTCTGTACCTGTGTGTGACAGGTTTTCTCACAATTCTTATGTGATTTCACTCCAATATTTATTTTTACCAGCATACAAAATGACTGTTGTCTCAGATTTTTCCCAGCTTGCAATGCGGCCAAGACCTGACTCCCTAGTCAGCTGATGACAGGGAGCCTGTCTGCTTCAATGGGTGGAGCGATCGCTTGGTGAGAGAGAGATCAATCTGAAACTAATGCAACAGCTGTAGGCACCCTGATTGAAACATAAATGAGCTGCATCCATTCAAAAGACCTGTGGTTTTCAAAGGGTGGGGTGGCTGATGTGTGGGAGGGAGGAAAATGGAATTGTGGGATTTGTAGTATAAAAAAAAAAAAAAAAAGTCAAACGGGAAATACAAGTTCACAAAAAGCTAGCCACAGTGTGGTAATCTCACAACGTAGCCATTTATCCCCAAGACAAGCGCATATCCTTCCTAAGCATGTCCATTACTGCCTGCCAGGTACGTACTAAAATCACCTTATGGTGGAGAACCCCTTTAATTTCACTGGTCAAAACTGCTAGGTCAGTGGTGTCCAGTTTTCCTGCAGCGCCACCACAGGGGAAATGAAGCATTACACAGTGCCCATTCATGTAAGGGCGCTAGAGTGAGTTTGCTGGAAAGGTTACACTTCTCATCCAGAATTGTAAATAAAGTTGTGTTGATGTCACTTTATGGATTCTTTCTTGCCTTGCTGTGTGGGTTTTTGTGTAGGATCTCATCCTTTTTTTTTTTTTTTTATTTATTTATTTATTTTTTTGTCATCCCTTTATTTTTAAAGGAAACATATTTCCCCTAACCTTTGCCCACGGAGAAGACAACTACATCCTTTGTTTTTAATCGCTTTGCAATGTTTTCTTTTCTGCTGATGTAGAAAGGAGATTGGCCCATGCACAAGTTGGAATGCTCCTCGATGTGCACGTACGGACAGAACTGGAACCCCTCGGAAACCGTAAGACTCACTGCAAGGATACTGGCCAAACAGGTGAGGCTGCCGGGGAGAACGGGTATACGTCGCTATGGAGGGTGGGTGATGTGAGGCAGGGGGCGGTCTTCTACCAGGTGCCAGAGTATGTTTATAGGTGTGTGTGAAAAAAATAAATATATATACACACACACACACAGTGGTCCCTCAACATACGATGGTAATCCGTTCCAAATGCACCATCGTTTGTTGAAACCATCGTATGTTGAGGGATCCGTCCTATGTAAAGTATAGGACAGTGGTCTACAACCTGCTGACCTCCAGATGTTGCAAAACTAAAACACCCAGCATGCCCGGACAGCCGTTGGCTGTCCGGGCATGCTGGGAGTTGTAGTTTTGCAACATCTGGAGGTCCGCAGGTTGAAGACCACTGTTATTGGAGGTTATACTCACCTGTCCCCATTGCTCAGGACCGTCACCGCTGCCCTGGCTGTCGCCCTCCATCGCTGTCGCCGCATCCCCGGGGTATCCCTGACGCTCCGGCAAGGCCTCTGCTTCCCCGGCTTCCTCGCTCTCGCGTCACTACGCACGCCTCTCCTATTGGATGAGGGGACGGCGTGCGCAGCGACGTGATGACGACGATGGAGAGCGCCGACAATGCAGAGGATCCCGAAGAGGACGCGCCGGAGCCCCGAGGACAGGTAAGTGATCGTCAGCGGACCACACGGGGCACCGTAAGCGGCTATCCGAGGGCAGCTGAAGCAGTCTGCGCTGCCGGATAGCCGTTTATGCGATGGCCCCGACATACAAAAGCATCGTATGTTGATGCCGCCTTCAACATGCGATGGCCTCTGAGAGACCATCGTATGTTGAAATGATCGTATGTCGGGGCCATTGTAGGTCGGGGGGTCAGTGTGTGTGTGTGTGTGTGTATGTGTGTGTGTGTGTGTGTATATATATATTATTTATATATATATATATATATATATATATATATATATATATATATATATATATATATTATATATATTATATATATATAATATATATATATATATTACACACACACACACTATCTCGCCTAAGTTGTTCCACCCCTTCCATTTTTGAAAATATTTTCTTCTATCCTTACACTGACAGGTGTCAGTTCTTTACTGTTGTCACATGTAAATTAGTGAGTGCACGGCCTGTGTAACAATATTTAAAGGGGTACTCTGCTGCTCAGCGTTTGGAACAAACTGTTCCGAACACTGGCGCTCGTGATGTCACAGCCGACACGCCCCCTCCCATAGACTTGCATTGAGCGAGCGGGGTGTGATGTCATGAGGGGGCGGGGCTATTACATCACGAGCTCCAGCGTTCGGAACAGTTTGTTCCAAACGCTGAGTAGTGGAGTACCCCTTTTAATGCTGTGTCCCCGCAAAATAACTCAGCATTCATGGTTCCCTCAATGATCTGTAGCCCCCAGTACCAGCAGCGCAGACCATGACACTCCCACCACCATGCTTGACTGTAGGCAGGACGCACTTGTCTTTGTACTACCTCTGGTTGCCGCCACGCACGCTTGACACCATCTTGACCAAAAAAATGTATCTTGGTCTCATTAGACCACAGGACATGGTTCCAGTGGGGTTTTTGTGATAAATGTAGTTTTAATGGTAGGGAATCCCTCTATTTAACACTCCCAAAACAATGCAAGTTTCCACTATAAAAACTCAAGCAACAAACTTGGTGAAAAAACTAATTTTGTTTCAGACTCCAAATTTTTGGCTACAACTGTACTGCCGAAATAGAACTTTGACTGGGACACGCTGTGACTGGTATCTAGTCACGGGCGAGGGTATAAAGGGGGTTTAGGTTCTCTCACTGCGCCCTTCTCCTGATAGTCAGCCTTTAAAAGGGTACTCTACTGCCCCAGCGTTCGGAACATTTAGTTCCAAACGCTGGGTGTGGGCTTCGGGGTCGCCACACCCCTTGTGATGTCAAGCCACGTCCTTGTGATGTCACACCATGCCCCCTCAATGCAAGTCTATGGGAGGGGGTGTGACGGCCGTCACGCCCCCTCCCATAGACTTGCATTGAGGGGGTGTGGTGACCCCTGAAGCCTGCCCCCAGTGTTCGGAACTAAATGTTCCGAACGCTAGGGCAGTGGAGTACCCCTTTAATGACAGCTAGGCTTCTCCAAGCACTCAGGCTGTCAGTCAAGCCTGTCTGGGTAAGAGGAAGCCAAGGCCTTGCCTGGAGACCCGATTGGTCTTTTTTAAGATCAGATACTTATTGTAATTTAAAAGGTTTAAAAAATGTTCACAGAATATTTCTCCCATTTACATAAAAAAAAATAAATAAATAAATAAAAAAAAGTATATAGATTATTATATAAATTAAAAGGAAATATAAAGTGTAGCCTTTTCTCTTTAGTTATTAAAGGGGTTATCCAGGAAAAAAAAACTATTTATTTATTTATATATATATATATATATATATATATATATATATATATATATATCTCTAATCTCTATCCAGAAAGTTAAACAGATTTGCAAATTACTTCTATAAAAAAAGCTTAATCCTTTCAGTACTTATGAGCTGCTGAAGTTGAGTTGTTCTTTTCTGTTTAAGTGCTCTCTGATGACACGTGTCTCGGGAACTGCCAGGTTTAGAAGCGAATCCCCATAGCAAACCTCTTCTACTCTGTGCAGTTCCCGAGACTAGCAGAGATGTCAGCAGAGAGCACTGATGCCAGACAGAAAACAACCACTCAACTTCAGCAGCTGATAATTATTGGAAGGATTAAGATTTTTTTTTTTATAGAAGTAATTTATAAATCTGTTTAACTTTCTGGAGCCAGTTGATGTAAAAAAAAAAACACTTTTTTTCCTGGAATACCCCTTTAAAGATAAATGAGTAGTATAAATACAGTATAAAATAGATATATTTGAAATATTTATTACTGACCTTTTGTTATAATCCAAGCTTATTATTTTCAAGGTTACAGTGAAGGGCAGAATTAGCGTGTCGCGGCCGTATGCGGAACACATTTAAAACCAATTTCTAAAGCGCTGCTGGAGAGTGTCAGCTGTGAAGATATTTTTTTATTTTAATATCATTTCAAGTCTTTCTACAAAAGAAAAACTGATATGGCAAGAGTTGAGTGGCTCTGCCCGGAGCTCTGTCTGTCATAAAGGTAAACTCTGATGGTGCAAAACAAATGATCTTTTTCTTCGCTGAAACTGACTGGCAAGACTGGGCGATGGCGAGTTTGTAGGAATAGATAAACACCATCGACTTTCTGAAAAGCTTAATATGCAAAAAAACAGTCCTCTTAACCTCAGCTGCTGAGCCACCTGCAAACCCATATTTAATGGGCAAGATTACAAAGTACTGGCCTAAGGCCAACAGCTGAACGGCGCGTTTCAACTCTGTCAACAGCGAGACGACTCTCTTACCTCAAAGTCCGACTTGCGAGTCGGCCTTATTTGGATGCATCGGAAACAAAGGGAAATTACATATTTAAATGAACCCTGCTATTTTTCTGATCGCCGTACATGCAGATGGAGGAAGCTCTTGATACGGCCTTGTGGCAATGTAGTGTAGGAAGATAAAATATATATATATATTAACAGGAGAATACAGCAGCACACTGTTAGCACAAAGATACAGATAAAACATGAAATACTACAATGCAAATAGTGAAAAAGTGAGGTACTTAGCTTACAATTTGGCGGCCAAATAGTTTGGACCATCCCACCTTGGTGGGATGGTCCAAACTATTTGGCCGCCAAATTGTGAGCTAAGTACCTAACTTTTTCACTTTTTGCATTATACCTACATAGAATTTCATGTTTTATCTGTATCATTGTGCTAGCAGTGTGCTGCTGTATTCTCCTGTTTATTTACATTCAGCCTAGCAGCGTGCACCTGTATGCCAGATCCATGCAGCAGTTTCGGTATCGGAGTATGTGCTGGCCAACTTATCCTTGTGTGTGTATATATATATATATATAATTACCATTAAACTGTACGATTATAATTGTATTACATTTATTTTTATTATTGTTTTACTTTTTTTTTTGTTTATGATGAACATAAATTTTAATTTAATAAATTACATTTTTTTATTTATTTCCTTTTTTTTTTTTTTTATCCTAGAAATTGCATCCAGAGAGAACGCCATCAGAGAAATTTCTGTCCGTGAAGGAATTTGAAGCTCGTAAGAATAGTTTTTTCTAATTTTTTTTTTTTTTAAATGTATTTTATATATATATATATATTTTTTCCTTATTTCTGGAGATTTCAATCTGGCCTTTTATAGCAGTGACATTTTTGTCTAGTAATGCTCAGTCATGATTTAATATCTCCATCGGTAGTTCTTGAAGTGAAAGGAGATATATGAGAAGTTTTAGAACAGGGGGGGGGGGGGGGGGTCTGCCCACTGGGACCCCCCCGCGATCTCCTTTATGGGGCCCCCGGCTCTCCCCTGGAACAGAGCGTGTCTGCCCCTGCATGAAGTGGCAGCCGACACTCCCCCTCCAAATATATGGGAGAACCAAAGATAGCGGAATGGCTCTGCCATAGAGATATATGGATGGGGTGGTCTACATGCCCCGTTCACGGAGAGAGCCCAGGCCAAGTACAGAGGATCCGGGGGAGGGGGTTGTTGGACCTCCCCCGCGATCCAAAACTTATCACCTAACCTTTGAATAGGGCATACGTTTTCTTCCATGATATAGACAAATGTAAAGATCTGGGCAACTGTGATAAGGGACCAATTGAGATGTCTAGGTGGCTTGGTGACTGGGTCAGCGTATCTTCAGAATTTGAGGGGAAAAAAAATTCTAGCTCGAGTTGATATGTGTATGGGGGTGAAGGCCAGCCTGTCTGGAATGATCCCTTAGAAGAGCTGTAGAGTAAACTGCTGAAAAACGTCTGAGAAAGGCGTCTGATCATCCCAGCTTGTCACCAGCATTGTAACCACAGACCGGACAAATAACCTGCGCTGACCCCTGGCCATGGACCGAAGTGTCTACACGAAGCTTTATAACTGGAGCATGGAGCAATGCGCCTGGTTTGATGAATCACGTTTTCCATCATGTGGACGGTCGTGTGTGCGTCACTTGGAGAATAGATGGCACCAGGATTCACCATGGAAAGAAGAAAGGTCGGCGAAGACAGTGTAAAGAGCGGTGTTCTGCTGGGGACCTTGTGTCCTGGCATCATGTGGATGTTAAAACGTCATGAGGTTTGGGGCATATAACCTAACCACAGTGTGTATGGTGGGTAAAATATGTCTCCAGCCTTACTTTTATCCCTCTAAGGGTGCTTTCACACCACCTTTTGTACTTACGGTTCCTGAATACGGCTGGGAGGAGGGGGGGGGGCTTATTCACGGCGCCTGCACTCAGTCGTATTCGGGAACCGTATTTAATGCATGTCTATGAGCCGGAGTGAACCGCAGCCTCCGGTTGACCACGTTTTTGCCTGCGGTCGGGAAACCGCATACGGCTGAAAACGCAGCCGACCAGAGGCTGCGGTTCACTCCGGTCGGCTCATAGACAATGCATTAAATACGGTTCCCGAATACGGCTGAGTGCGGGCACCGTGATTAAGCCCCCCCCACCCCCCTCCTCCCAGCCGTATACGGGAACCGTAAGTACAAAACGTGGTGTGAAAGCACCCTTGTTACGGCTTTTATTAGCTCAAAAAACCCTTTTATATCCTGCCACTGACAGTCGGATAAGCGTGGCCAGGGGTTCGCTATACCTCGCGCCCACCACGCCTGTCCCCTGTACACCAGCGCTGGGACCACTGTGTGACTGACACACAGGTCCCAACGAATGCACCCCTTCTCTTTCATATGTAAACGCCGGCCGACCTTTCTTTTTAGAGCGAGCGCTCTGTCTGACACCTCCCATGCGCCCGGGCAATACTGGAGGCAGAGAGTGAGCGCTCTCCGCCTCTAATGAATGCAGAAGAGCCCAGCGCGTCTCCCGCACGTGGAGAAGTAAGAGGAGAAGGCGCACAGAGGCGTCAGACAGTTGAAGTGAGCGATCGCGCTCTGTAAAGAAATGTCTGCGCTTACATATGAAAGATAAGGTGCGCATGCGCTGGGACCTGTTTGTCAGTCACACAGCGGTCCCAGCGCTGGTGTACGAACCCCTGGCCACGCCTATCCGACTGCCAGTGGCTGCATATAGAAGTGTTTTTTTGAGCTAATAAAAGCCGTAATAAGAGGGATACAAGGCTGGAGACATTTTACATATCATACACGCGCTGTGGTTAGGTTATATGCCCCAAACCTCATGACGGGTGCGCTTTAATGTGACATGTACCACCTACCTAAACAATGTACAGACCAAGTGTGGTTCCCCCCCCCCCCCCCCCCCCCCCCCCAATGGCGGTGGCCTCTTTCAGCAGGATAATATCCCCCGGCCACACTGCAGACATTGTTCAGGAATGAGGAACATGACAAAGATTGAGGTGGGGACTCTGCCTCCAAATTCCCCGGATCTCATCCGATCGATCTTCTGTGCTGGATAATCAGGTTGGATCCATGGAGGCCGCACCTCACAACTTACAGGATATAATACTGACGTGTTGGTGCCAGATACAGCAGGACCCCTTCAGTGGTCTATGGAGTCCAGGTGGGGTTGTCCAGATGGGTTGGGGGATCTACACATTGTTTGGTGGTTTAAATGCGACGGCAGATAAGTACTTACCCGTATTTTTCGCCCTATAGGACGCACCGGCGTATAAGACGCACCCAATTTATAGGTGCAAAATCTAAAAAAAATAAAGATTTTGAACCCAATAGTGGTCTTCAAGCTGCGGACCTCCAGATGTTGCAAAACTACAACTCCCAGCATGCCCGGACAGCCGTTGGCTGTCCGGGCATGCTGGGAGTTGTAGTTTTGCAACATCTGGAGGTCCGCAGATTGAAGACCACTGCATAGGAGGTAATACTCACGTGTCCCCGCCGCTCCGGACCCGTCACCGCTGCCCTGGATGTCGCTCCATCGCTATCGCCGTGTCCCCGTCGTTCCGGAACGTCTCTGCTGCCGGCCGGGTATCCAGCCGGGTTAGTGTCACTTTCCCCTCAGACGCGGCGGTCAGCTTTGATCGCCGCGTCTGAAGGGTTAATACAGGGCATCACTGCAATCGGCGATGTCCTGTATTAGCCGTGGGTCCCGGCCGTTGATGGCCGCAGGGACCGCCGCCATAGGGGTGTATTCGCCGTATAAGACGCACCAACTTTTTCCCCCCCCCCAGTTTTGGGGAAGAAAAAGTGCGTCTTATACGGCGAAAAATACGGTATGTATAGGTATGTATCTATCCTATCAATCTAATCTAAAAGAAAAAATATATAATATATGAAAAGCAATGGTGCAGCACTCCAAAGTGGTGAAAAAAAAAACAAAAAATTTTTCACCACTTTGGAGTGCTGCGCCATAGTTTTTTTTTCCATGTTGGATAGACTTTGACCGGGTCTGGGACGCTGGCACCTTGCCTGTTCTTGGTAGAGTAGTGCTGCAATAGTTTTGTTTTACAATTTTATATATATATATTTATATTTACATTTTTTTTTTACCCATTTAAGACCTTGACAAACTTGACAATGAAAAGAGAGAACTCATTCAGAACGATATCGCTGCCTTGCATCACTTCTACTCCAAGAATTTGCACTACGGTGACAATGCCGCACTTGAAGTTCTCTTTGCACAGGTAAAAGCTCCTTACAATTATTCTTTAACGCAGCGTTTCCCAACCAGAGTCCCTCCGGCTTTTGAAAAACTACAACTCCCAGCATGCCCGGACCGCTTTTGGCTGTCCGGGCATGCTGGGAGTTGTAGTTTTGCAACAACCACAGCCACTCTGGGAAAACCCTGCTTTAACGGGGTACTCCGGTGGAAATTTATTTTTATTTATTTATTTATTTTTATCAACTGGTGCCAGAAAGTTAAACAGATTTGTAAATGATATACAATGTAGCCCGGACCTTCTAGGTGAGTAAATGAAAATGGATATACGTGGATCGTGCTTCAATAATAATAAATATTTATTATAAAATATAAATAAGATTCGACACTTCTCACAGGGCCCTTGTGAGAAGAACATACATATTAAAAGGCAACCTAACAATGTATTTAGGCAATAGTAATTAAAACTATAAACCTGGCATAGGATAATAAAATAGCAGAGTAAGATCTGTACCAAACAAATATGTTAGAGTTGCTCTTCTGGGTATTTAGGGTAGATATGTCCCTTTTAGATACAGTAGCAAACAGTCTGTAATATTAGAAATTGTTACCGGTCTGTAAATGGTAACTCAGGCGATGGGTGTTGTTCCCGCAATGGCTGAGTGTCCGTGGTGTGCACAGTCCTCTGTGCGGCGCTTCCAATTGTGAGCCTGGTCCAGTAGTATCTGAGCGCGGTGGCAGTCGCTGTCGGCTGAGGCGCTGACAGGCGCCGAAGATCGCAATGATGTCCGGGGACTGCTGACGCTGGCGTGTGCTGGAGTTGGTATTCCTCACCGCTTTACTGGTTGGTGAACAGGACCATATACTGGAGGGCTGGAAGTTCACCTCGTGTTGCCGGCGTCTGACATCAGCTGTAGTCAGAGCCGGGATGGCTACACCAGGATGGTTACACCGGAATGGATCTGAACTGCTGAACCGGGTAGGTAGCAGAGTAAGAGCGCTGATCAGGGTTGTATAATATAACCCTTTCCTCAGTAGTTCATGAACTACTGAGGAAAGGGTTATATTATACAACCCTGAAACGCGTCTAGTCGTTATCTACTGGCATAGTATTACCCTCGAAGAACTGTGCCCAAACCTCATGGCCAGTTATCTTTTATGAACTGTACCATTATCAGCGCTCTTACTCTGCTACCTACCCGGTTCAGCAGTTCAGATCCATTCCGGTGTAACCATCCTGGTGTAGCCATCCCGGCTCTGACTACAGCTGATGTCAGACGCCGGCAACACGAGGTGAACTTCCAGCTCTCCAGTATATGGTCCTGTTCACCAACCAGTAAAGCGGTGAGGAATACCAACTCCAGCACACGCCAGCGTCAGCAGTCCCCGGACATCATTGCGATCTTCGGCGCCTGTCAGCGCCTCAGCCGACAGCGACTGCCACCGCGCTCAGATACTACTGGACCAGGCTCACAATTGGAAGCGCCGCACAGAGGACTGTGCACACCACGGACACTCAGCCATTGCGGGAACAACACCCATCGCCTGAGTTACCATTTACAGACCGGTAACAATTTCTAATATTACAGACTGTTTGCTACTGTATCTAAAAGGGACATATCTACCCTAAATACCCAGAAGAGCAACTCTAACATATTTGTTTGGTACAGATCTTACTCTGCTATTTTATTATCCTATGCCAGGTTTATAGTTTTAATTACTATTGCCTAAATACATTGTTAGGTTGCCTTTTAATATGTATGTTCTTCTCACAAGGGCCCTGTGAGAAGTGTCGAATCTTATTTATATTTTATAATAAATATTTATTATTATTGAAGCACGATCCACGTATATCCATTTTCATTTACTCACCTAGAAGGTCCGGGCTACATTGTATATTTTTTGGTTTTCCCCTTTCTAGCAATTAAGGTATAGTTGCTTGCCCAGTTTGACCTTGGTGCGTATTAGTTGTGAGCTGCACATACCTATATAATTTTTTCAGATTTGTAAATGACTTCTATTTAAAGAAATCTTTATCCTTCCAGTACTTTTTAGCAGCTGTATGCTACAGAGGAAATTCTTTTCTTTTTTAATTTCTTTTTTGTCTTGTCCACAGTGCTCTCTGCTGACACCTGATGCCCGCATCAGGAACTGTCCAGAGCAGGAGAAAATCCCCATATCAAACCTATGCTGCTCTGGACAGTTCCTGACACGGACAGAGGTGTCAGCAGAGAGCACTGTCTGTGGACAAGACAAAAAAGAAATTCAAAAAAGCAAAGAATTTCCTCTGTAGCATACAGCTGCTAATAAGTACTTGAAGGATAAAGATTTTTTTAATGGAAGTAATTTACAAATCTGTTTAACTTTCTGGCACCAGTTCATTTTTAAATAAAAGTTTTCCACCGGAGTACCCCTGTAATGTGTTTTGTGTTGTTTTTTTTTGCATATACTCTGCCTAAATCCTCTAGTCACACCCAGAGCTGCATGAAAACTTTTTTTTTTGCTTGCTTCCTGCTGATTTCTAGCTTGAGCTTATATCAGTCCGGCACCCCCTGCTGGTTCGGTGCCTGCACAGAACCCGTCCTGCTGTTTTTCCATTTCCGGCGCGATTACACAATGATGTAGCTGGAAAGCTATTTCTCCAAAATGTTTGGCGTAATTGAGACCCGTGCACACAATTAGGAGTAGCCGCAACCAGCAGTCCGCCTTGAATGTGACTGAGGGGTAGGACATCGGGATGTTGGATAGCGATGAGGTTGGTCACACATATCCCTGCACGTTTGACAGACATGATTAGGGGGCACATACTTTTCTTGAATGGAAATAGACATTAGGATTAGTATCGGATGGACGGACAGTAGTGTGCATGTTGCCCACAATGCGTTGTCAGGTTCTCATGGATGTCACCGGATGATGGATGGCAGTGACAGCCGGCCTGTACCTGTTTACATAGACTACGGCGCCATTGATCATGCTGGGAGAAGTGATGAGTAGTGAAGGGTCAGCTGCCGTCTGAGTGTGGATATACGGGGACCCCTGTGACCCATGTGACAGCTGCCGCCTCTGGACTCCTTACCATCAGCATTTTAGGAGGAACCGGAAAAAAAAAAAAATCCACACTCGGAGCGAACTGCCATTGAGCCTAAAAACGCCACTAAAAGAGGAAAGATGCTGTTTTTATATCTCCTTTTTGATTCCCAACATTCTTCTCGCTGTAGCATTTTTTGGTTGTATTTATTTATTTATTGCATTTTTTTTGGGTACAGTGGTCCTTCAACATACGATGGTAATCCGTTCCAAACGGACCATCGCATGTTGAGGGATCCGTGCAATGTAAAGTATAGGACAGTGGTCTACAACCTGCGGACCTCCAGATGTTGCAAAACTACAACACCCAGCATGCCCGGACAGCCGTTGGCTGTCCGGGCATGCTGGGTGTTGTAGTTTTGCAACATCTGGAGGTCCGCAGGTTGTAGACCACTGTTAGACGAAGTTGTACTCACGTGTCCCCGCCACTCCGGACCGTCACCGCTGCCCGGGATGTCGCCTTCCATCGCTGTCGCCGCGTCCCCGGGGTGTCCCCGACGCTCCGGCAAGGCCTCTGCTTCTCCGGCATCCTCGCTCTCCATCGCCGCCATGACGTCACTACGCACGCTGCTCCTATTGGATGACGGGACGGCGTGCGCAGCGACGTGATGACGACGATGGAGAGGGCCGACCATGCAGGGGATCCCGAAGAGGACGCGCCGGAGCCCCGAGGACAGGTAAGTGATCGTCAGCGGAGCTCACGGGGCACCGTAAACGGCTATCCGGTGGCAGCTGAAGCAGTCTGCGCTGCCGGATAGCCGTTTATGCGATGGCCCCGACATACAAAAGCATCGTATGTTGATGCTGCCTTCAACATGCGATGGCCTCTGAGAGACTATCGTATGTTGTAATGATCGTATGTCGGGGCCATCGTAGGTCGAGGGGTCACTGTATCTGTTTTCGTTCTTAGGCATTCCTCCGGAATTTACTGCATATTATGTTCAATGGAATTCTGCCGTCCCATTCAGACAGAGGAATTTCCATGGCGAAAATTCCGCAAAAACAGAAGTCTAGTCTTAGAATTATAATTATGGTGGAATCCCATTAAACTCAATGGGGCTTGAGTTTCAGCAGACTTCTGTGCTAAAGGGGTTCTCCACTGCCCTGCCTTCCGGAGCTCCGCTCGTAGCGTCCGGAAGTTTATTACTCTGAGCGCTGTGTGCGGGCTTCCGTGTTCGAGCCCGCCCCCTCAACAAAAGTCTATGGGAAGGGGGCGTGACCACTCACGCCCCCTTCCCATAGACTTTCGTTGAGGGGGCGGTCGTGACGTCACGAGGGGCCGGCCTTGAACACTGAAGCCCGCACACAGCGTTCAGAGTAATAAACTTCCGGGTGCTGCGAGCAGAGCTCCGGAAGGCAGGGCAGTGGAGAACCCCTTTAATTTACTGAATTCCTCAGTTACTTTCAGAAAGCTTTGCTAAACGGAGTTGTAGTTTTGCAACAGCTGGAAGCACCCTGATTTGGAAACACTGACATAAGGATAGGGTTGCCCATGTCCTTGTCTAAACCCCCTATAGGATTTCTCCTCTAATATGTGGATTTGACTTTTCCCGTGCATTGTGGTAATGGTCACATGACACATGTCCATTTCTTTATTAAAAATCTATTATGTTCTCTTCATTAACATCAATGCCCGGACTTCCTTGTGCCAATCTAACGTTCTTCTATAACCCACCACCCTTTTAAATATGACTCAAAGAAGGCGGGTGGGTGACCCGTACTGACCTTCAGTGTAATGACGATCTATACAAGGAGATAAATACACTGTATAAAGGACAGTAATTAAGTAATATGCAATATTACAATGTCGGGGGGATTATGGAATGCATTAATCCCCTCTAATCCCTTTTTTTATTCTTCTAGGTTAACTGCAATGGCTTTACCATCGAAGACGAGGAGCTGTCTCACTTGGGATCGGCCATATTCCCGGAGTACGTTGCGTTCCTGGCATTTTTGGCTGCACGTTGTCTCGTGGGTTTTCACTTAGTTTATATTGAAATCATAAACTATGGGGGAGATTTATCAAAACCTGTCCAGAGGAAAAGTTGTCCAGTTGCCCATAGCAACCAATCAGATCGCTTCTTTCATTTTTAACAAGGCCTCTGCAAAATGAAAGAAGAAATCTGATTGGTTGCTATGGGCAACTGGGCAACTTTTCCTCTGCACAGGTCTTGATCTCCCCCTATGATCTAAAGGCATACGTAGTATAGAGATCAGGCAGCTGCTACGGGGCTCTGGGAGAGTGGGGGGCCTACTTCTGTTGAGTCCCATCACCTCTGCTACTAAGTGGTGGCCGCCTGTGCAGGACCTGCATAGGAAATGCATTGTAGGCAAACAAGGGTGTGGGAGAATTAAAGGAGTACTCGACTATTAAAAAAGGTATTTATTGGATAAAAGGGTCTGATCGTGGGGGTCCGATCTCTGGGACTGGGATTGGTGCCCCGTTGGCACATGCTCCATGCATTGTCTTTGGAAGCCCCGGAGATACCAGAGCTATGTGGGCAGCAAATGTCTGATCCTCCTTGATCAGATAGGGGATACCTTGTTAACTTTTTCTTTATTGTCTATTTTTTAATATTCTAAAATAATCCTGAAATTGTGTAGTTTTCAATCTGGCCACTAGGCCTCAAACGAAAAGTGAGAGGGCAGATTAAACATCCAGTTCAATGGAGATTTAAAGAGAAGGTTGATTACGCACTTCTGGGTTTTACCCATTCCTCGGGTCAATGATTTGATGAAGAGGTCAAACCCCAAAACGCGTAAGAAGATTTATAATCTACTGAAGTGTTCCCTGAGTTTACAGAGCCTGACAAGAAAGTCTCTTTTATTTCTGCCTATTTCTAAAACTAAGTGGAGACTTTCTGTTCTGTCTGTGATAGGGAGGAGTCTGCTGGAAAGAGATCTGTACAGAATGACAGTGAGAGGTGACGCCAGTAGATAGAAAAGACAATTGGTGCTCAGCCTCCCCTGCAGAATGACCTCTGTACAGGTCACAGAGCATGCTGACAAACCAGCCTTCGGCTGTCTGGGCATGCTGGGAGTTGTAATTTTTGGATACACACTGTATGGAAAACACAGCTCTTTAATATAGACCTATGGATGAGGTTATAAGGGCATTTGCAATATTCAAGGTTAAAGACAAGGAGTTGGGTGGATTACATGTAATCTGCTTGAATAATTATTTGATGCTGAGCTTGGATTTAATTTAAGTGTTTTTTTCCCCCCCCTCTATATCCTTTCTTTATAAATGCTTAACTTTGCAATACACAGATTCTTGGTTGAACCCTTTTTCTTCTCCATTCACGGCTTAAAGGGGTACTCCGGTGGAAAATGAATGGTTTTTAAATCAACTGGTGCCTGAAAGTTTTATACAGATTTGTAAATGATTTCTATAAAAAAAAAATAATCTTAATCCTTCCAGTACTTGAGCTGTTGTATGCGCCAGAGGAAGTCTGCTCACAATGCTCTCTGCTTCCATGTCAGGAACTGTCCAGAGCAGGAGCAAATCCCCATAGCAAACCTATCCTGCTCCGGACAGTTCCTGACATGGACAGAGGTGTCGGCAGAGAGAGCACTGTGGTCAGACTGGAAAGAACTACACAACTTTCTCTGGAGCATACAGCAGCTGATAAGTACTGGAAGGATTAGGATTTTTACATAGACGTAATTTGCAAATCTGTATAACTTTCTGGCACCAGTTCATCTGAAAACACTTGTTTTCCACCAGAGTACCCCTTTAAGGCCAGTAAAACATAGGATTTTTAATATTGTAATTTTACTTTTATATTCTAATTCTGAAGTCTTCTTGCAGCGTTGCACTCATGAATCACAGCTGTTGCCCCAACGTGATTGTGACCTACAAGGGCACCGTGGCCGATGTGCGGGCCGTGCAGGAGATCCACGCTGGAGATGAGGTTAGATGTTGGCCTTTTAGCTCTGTAGGAACTGCGTACATGTTGTAAGGAAATTTATTAATATTCCATTCATACTAACTTTCTTTCCCCATAAATCAATGTATAACATGTGGTTCTAGAGCTACTTCAAAACCTCAACTCCCACCATGGGAGGTGTAGTTCTGCAGCAGCTGGAGAAGCCTCAGGATGGAGAACATTGCCCTAGATAATAAACATACCAAACACAGACCTCAGCTCTACAAGTGTATTCATAGCAGATAGAATCCACATAAATTCAAGGGATCCTTTACCTTTTCTCCCTGCACTGTTGAGGTTTACTCAATGTGCCCAGTAAAGCACATGAACAGTACAACTACAGTGACCCCTCGACCTACGATGGCCCCGGCATAAGATAATTTCAACATGCGATGGACTCTCAGAGGCCATCGCATGTTGAAGACAGCATCAACATGTGATGCTTTTGTATGTCGGGGCCATCGCATAAACTGCTATCCGGCAGCGCAGACTGCTTCAGCTGCCGCCCGATAGCCGTTTACGGTGCCCCGTGTGGTCCGCTGACGATCACTTACCTGTCCTCGGGGCTCCGGCGCGTCCTCTTCGGGATCCCCTGCATTGTCGGCGCTCTCCATCGACATCATCACGTCGCTGCGCACGCCGTCCCGTCATCCAATAGGAGCGGCGTGTGTAACAACGTGATGGCGGCGACGGAGCGCGCGGATGCCGGGGAAGCAGAGGCCTTGCCGGAGCGTCGGGGACGCGGCGACAACGATGGGCGGTGACATCCCGGGCAGCAATGATGGTCCGGAGCGGCGGGGACAGGTGAGTACAACTTTCTCTAACAGTGGTTTACAACCTGCGGACCTCCAGATGTTACAAAACTACAACACCCAGCATGCCCGGACAGCCAACTGCTGTCCGGACATGCTGGGTGTTGTAGTTTTGCAACATCTGGAGGTCCGCAGGTTGTAGACCACTGTCCTATACTTTACATTGCACGGATCCCTCAACATACGATGGTTTCAACAAAGGATGGTCCATTTGGAACGGATTACAATCGTATGTTGAGGGACCACTGTACTTGTATATTTTATTAGTTTAGGCCATTTTTTCCCAACCGGTATGCTTCCAGCTGTTGCAAAACTATAACTCCCAGCATGCCCGGACAGCCGTTGTCTGTCCGGGCATGCTGGGAGTTGTGGTTTTGCAACAGCTAGAAGCACACCAGTTGGGAAACACTGGTTTAATTCGTGTTTACGAAGTCACAATTAAAGATTTCGATCAGTTTAAATTTTCAGGGTTCACTCATTTGTTGGTTTTTCTCCCTGTCCTGTGTGTGTTTACACAGTATAAGATGTGAACAGTACACCTGTTTGTGTGTTTAGTTTTATTAGATTGACTGACTGACTATAATTGTGAGATATAGAGCTAATAATCTTACTAAACTAATAACACACAAACAGGTGTACTGTTCACAACTTTTGAGTAAACACACACAGGGCAGAGAGTAAAATGTAAGTGACACCTTTGGGATGACCTGGGTTTCTGCATGGATTGCTAACAAAAAGAACAAAAAAAAAATGTGGCTCCGTAAGTGGTGATGGTTAGTTCTATATACAGTGGTCCATCATCTTACAATGGCCTCAGGTCACAATATTTTCGGTCTTTTCTGGACCATTGTAACTTGAAAACAGACTCAACATACAATGATACAGACAGTCCAGATCTGTGAAATGTGTCAATGGCCGGAAGAACCGACCAATCAGAATGGGCATTCACTGTTAAAACCCCTGTATTACTGAAGCGTATGCACTGACTGGCTGTCTGGTAGCGCCCCCTACAGCACAGGGAGGTATTACATGTTCTATACTCTTTACCTGTGCCAGGGTTAACTGCTCCTTAGGACACCAGGTGAGGGCGGCTCCATGTTACTTTTTTAGGACACTGTGTACTGTACAGGACCCTGAAGAAGCTCCTGTCCTCTACATAGACAGTGATTACAGCTCCCAGCAGATCTCTATAACTTTTATATGTAAGGATTTGCTTTATCTATATTAGTTATCTACCGTATATACTCGAGTATAAGCCGACCCGAGTATAAGCCGAGACCCCTAATTTCAACCCAAAATCCCAGGAAAAGTTATTGACTCGAGTATAAGCCTAGGGTGGGAAATACCTCATCCCCCCCGTCATCATCCAGACCCGTCATTAACATCCTCATCATCCCCTTGTCATCATCCCACACATCCCCTTATCATCCCACACATCCCCTTATCATCCCACACATCCCCCCTTCATCATCCCCTTGTCATCATCCCACACATCCCCTTATCATCCCACACATCCCCCCTTCATCATCCCCTTGTCATCATCCCACACATCCCCTTATCCCACACATCCCCCCTTCATCATCCCCTTGTCATCATCCCACACATCCCCCCTTCATCATCCCCTTGTCATCATCCCACACATCCCCTTATCATCCCACACATCCCCCCTTCATCATCCCCTTGTCATCATCCCACACATCCCCTTATCATCCCACACATCCCCCCTTCATCATCCCCTTGTAATCATCCCCACCCCCCTTCATCATCCCCACACCCCCCCCCCCTTCATCATTCTCTTCTCATCATTCGCCCTCAGTGGTCTTCAACCTGCGGACCTCCAGAGGTTTCAAAACTACAACTCCCAGCAAGCCCGGGCAGCCATCGGCTGTCCGGGCTTGCTGGGAGTTGTAGTTTTGAAACCTCCGGAGGTCCGCAGGTTGAAGACCACTGCGGCCTTCAACATGCGGACCTCCAGAGGTTTCAAAACTACAACTCCCAGCAAGCCCGGGCAGCCATCGGCTGTCCGGGCTTGCTGGGAGTTGTAGTTTTGAAACCTCCGGAGGTCCGCAGGTTGAAGACCACTGCGGCCTTCAACATCATCCAGCCCCCTCTCACCCGCTTTAGTTCTGAGTACTCACCTCCGCTCGGCGCTGGTCCGGTCCTGCAGGGCTGTCCGGTAAGGAGGTGGTCCGGTGAGGAGGTGGTCCGGGCTGCTATCTTCACCGGGGGCGCCTCTTCTCCGCGCTTCCGGCCCGGAATAGAGCCGTTGCCTTGACAACGACGCATCTGCGTCGTTGTCAAGGCAACGTGACTATTCTGAGGCCGGGCCCGAAGCGCTTAGAAGAGGCCTCCCCGGTGAAGATAGCAGCCCGGACCACCTCCTCACCGGACCACCTCCTTACCGGACAGCCCTGCAGGACCGGACCAGCGCCGAGCGGAGGTGAGTACTCAGAACTAAAGGGGGTGAGAGGGGGCTGGATGATGTTGAAGGCCGCAGTGGTCTTCAACCTGCGGACCTCCGGAGGTTTCAAAACTACAACTCCCAGCAAGCCCGGACAGCCGATGGCTGCCCTGGCTTGCTGGGAGTTGTAGTTTTGAAACCTCTGGAAGTCCGCAGGTTGAAGACCACTGCGGGTGGGGGAGTTCACTCGAGTATAAGCCGAGGGGGGTGTTTTCAGCACGAAAAATCGTGCTGAAAAACTCGGCTTATACTCGAGTATATACGGTACTTATTTATGTTTAATCCTCACTTTTTCCTATTTTTGGATGACATTTTGGGGCTTCAGAACCAATTACCAGGTTTCTATAGTTATGGTCTCAACATACAATGGTTTCACCATACAATGGTCGTCCTGGAATCAGTTCGTATTGTAACTTGAGGGACCTCTGTATCACAATTATAGACCTAGAGAACAAACAATCAGACCACACTTATTTATTTAGCAATCCATGCAAAAAGCCAGGTAATTCCAAAGGTGTCTCTTACATTTTTCTCTCTTCCCTGTGGGCCTTTACTTAGTATACGATTTGGTCAGTACACCTGTTTGTGTGGGATTTGTTTAGATTGTTGTCTATATTTGTGATATAGAGAAATCTAAATAAACAAATGCCACACAAACCGGTGTACTGACCCACAGGGCCGAGAGAACAACATTTAGTTTGTCTATTATTGTGATCTAGAACAGAAAATCTAAGTAAACTAAATGCTGTTCTCTCTGCCCTGTGGGTGTTTACAATGTGCTTAGTACAAGACATAGTAAAACTGCTGATGTGTAAAGACGTTCTTTATCTTTAATTGTGACTTGGAGAACCCTCAGAGTAATCCAGGTCATTCCAGGGGTTCACTTACTTTCTTCCTTGTAACTGTATGCATAAGTCACTCGAATCATTCATTCTCCATTCACCCCCTTACCCCCACCCCGGCTTCGCCCCATCTCCTCTTTCCATAGTAGAAATTTATCCTGACGTTATGTCCATGGAATTTGTGGGGACCTCTGGGAAATTCTTTAAGTTTGAGGACACTTGAGAAACCGTTGCTATAAAAAGCCTTTGACCTATAGGGGGTAGAGTTCTACCGTGCGGTATAGCCTGCTGGATAAGGGGCCATGATGTGTAAGATGGTAGTGGAGGCTCCCGCTATGAGGCGGTAGTAACACGCTAGGCTATAACCAGCTGTAGGATTATCCGGATAATAATGACTGCATGAGGCGATGGCTGTTTTGGCAGCGCTTTCCCTTTTCCTTCTGTCTTTCTGGAAGTGCAGTAACTGTTTGGAATCTCGCTAAGATCTGCGAGACAACTATAGATGTGTGAGGAGACGTCTTCCCTTAGAAATGTCTGCGCGCTGTGACTTCAGATACGGCCTCCAGCAGCTGCTGCAGTGTAACGTTACCTTGTCCTGTGGGGACCTCTGGTGGCCGGTAGTAGGAACTGCACCAGGATTTTTCCAAAAAGTATCCCACGCTGAGAATTGTATTTATTATAAATGTTACCATTTAATTTACTGAAAAACTTTAAAAAGAGTACTGTAGTGGAATATAGCTTATCCCCTATCCGAAGAATAGGGGATAAGTTATAGATCACGGGGGATCCGACCGCTGTGACCCCCCCCGAGATCTCATGTACGGGGCCGCGGCAGTCTGCAGGAAGCACATGTCATCCCCAGCAGGAGGCCGTGCCAGACACTCCCCTCTATGTATTTCTATGGGATACATGGAGGGGGCGTGTCAGCCGCCACATCATCCCTTCCTGCGACTGCTGCGGCCCCATACAGGAGATCGCAGGGGTGGGGGGGTCCCAGCAGTCGGATCCCCCGCGATCTATAAATTATCCCCTATCTGAAGAAATGAGTTATATTCCACTACAGTTTTCCTCATGATCTTGTTACATTTTATACTTCTCCCAGGTCACTGTCCCCATCCTGATAAACCACCCCCTGCCTTTATTTTTATTATTTATTTATTTATTTTTTTTGTTTTCTACCTTGATATTGTTCTGTATTTTCTGCTCAGTCAGATTCACAGACTGGGAAGGGGCGTTCCCCAGCAGGCTGTGACATCATCTGAAGCCATACAGGGGAGAACTTCCTCCCTCACTCTGCTACACACAGCCCAGAGCAGTTCAGTGTGAGATGAGCTATGATTGGATAAAGCTGCACACACTCCCCTCAGCACTCCAGACTGCATTTCCTGATTTTGGACTTCTGCCAGGCCAGCAGGAGTCCAAAGTCTGTGCAAGAGATGGGGAGGAAATGTGCTCTGGACAAGTAGGGAGACACCTAGTGGCAGCTTTTTTTTAAACGCAAATATTTACCAATGGGAGTACAGTAGCAACAATATGTATTAAGGAGTGTCCATTTTAATGTTTATTAAAGGACAAATCTCACAGTAAACAATTGTTCAGCTTTTAGTGCAGAAGGTAAAGTTATATAGGTTTGTAAATCACTTCCATTACCAGTGCTGCTTAGAAACAAGCTTTTTCTGCATTCTTCTGTCTGACAGGACATTCAGCTGTTCCAGGTTTTCATGACTTTCGACCCCCTATTCAGGCTGTTATCAGCAGCATCCAGGGGCCGTGACGTGACAATTACCCAGAAAACCCCTGTGCTGCAGAGAGATCCCTGTGCTCGGCCTTAGCCCCTCCCATCTGATGAATATTCACACTGTCCTCCCTCTGTTCTGCAGTGATTGGCTGAGCAGCACTGCCTATATGCCGGCTGATTCAGATCCTAGTTCTCTCCCCTCTCCTTGCTAATGTTTTTACACTGATAACGGAGGAGAGGGGGGAGGGGAGGGAGCTGCCAGCATAGACCTGTCACACTGAGAATGGAGGGGAGGGAGAGAATTGTCACACTGAGCACTGGGGAGAGAGGAGTGCAGGGCAGAGGAGGGGGGAGGTGATTGTGCCACTGTAAAGCTGTTTCATTGAGAGGAGGAGGGGGAGGGAGTGATTTTACAGTGTAAAACTGCAGCTTCAGCTCCAGGGTCCCTCTCTCTGAGCACTGGGATTACATTTTGTTTCCTCGTGGCCACCCTGCTGTATAGGGATATGATTGGAGCTCAGTGTTATGTGACCACCCTGCTGTATAGGGATATGATTGGAGCTCAGTGTTATGTGACCACCCTGCTGTATAGGGATATGATTGGAGCTCAGTGTTATGTGATCACCCTGCTGTATAGGGCTATGATTGGAGCTCAGTGTTATGTGATCACCCTGCTGTATAGGGATATGATTGGAGCTCAGTGTTATGTGGCCACCCTGCTGTATAGGGCTATGATTGGAGCTCAGTGTTATGTGATCACCCTGCTGTATAGGGCTATGATTGGAGCTCAGTGTTATGTGATCACCCTGCTGTATAGGGCTATGATTGGAGCTCAGTGTTATGTGACCACCCTGCTGTATAGGGATATGATTGGAGCTCAGTGTTATGTGGTCACCCTGCTGTATAGGGCTATGATTGGAGCTCAGTGTTATGTGGCCACCCTGCTGTATAGGGCTATGATTGGAGCTCAGTGTTATGTGGTCACCCTGCTGTATAGGGCTATGATTGGAGCTCTGTGTTATGTGGTCACCCTGCTGTATAGGGCTATGATTGGAGCTCAGTGTTATGTGACCACCCTGCTGTATAGGGATATGATTGGAGCTCAGTGTTATGTGACCACCCTGCTGTATAGGGATATGATTGGAGCTCAGTGTTATGTGATCACCCTGCTGTATAGGGATATGATTGGAGCTCAGTGTTATGTGACCACCCTGCTGTATAGGGATATGATTGGAGCTCAGTGTTATGTGACCACCCTGCTGTATAGGGATATGATTGGAGCTCAGTGTTATGTGACCACCCTGCTGTATAGGGCTATGATTGGAGCTCAGTGTTATGTGACCACCCTGCTGTATAGGGCTATGATTGGAGCTCAGTGTTATGTGGTCACCCTGCTGTATAGGGCTATGATTGGAGCTCAGTGTTATGTGACCACCCTGCTGTATAGGGATATGATTGGAGCTCAGTGTTATGTGATCACCCTGCTGTATAGGGCTATGATTGGAGCTCAGTGTTATGTGACCACCCTGCTGTATAGGGCTATGATTGGAGCTCAGTGTTATGTGATCACCCTGCTGTATAGGACTATGATTGGAGCTCAGTGTTATGTGATCACCCTGCTGTATAGGGATATGATTGGAGCTCAGTGTTATGTGACCACCCTGCTGTATAGGGATATGATTGGAGCTCAGTGTTATGTGATCACCCTGCTGTATAGGGATATGATTGGAGCTCAGTGTTATGTGATCACCCTGCTGTATAGGACTATGATTGGAGCTCAGTGTTATGTGATCACCCTGCTGTATAGGGCTATGATTGGAGCTCAGTGTTATGTGGCCACCCTGCTGTATAGGGATATGATTGGAGCTCAGTGTTATGTGGCCACCCTGCTGTATAGGGATATGATTGGAGCTCAGTGTTATGTGACCACCCTGCTGTATAGGGCTATGATTGGAGCTCAGTGTTATGTGATCACCCTGCTGTATAGGACTATGATTGGAGCTCAGTGTTATGTGATCACCCTGCTGTATAGGGATATGATTGGAGCTCAGTGTTATGTGACCACCCTGCTGTATAGGGATATGATTGGAGCTCAGTGTTATGTGATCACCCTGCTGTATAGGGATATGATTGGAGCTCAGTGTTATGTGATCACCCTGCTGTATAGGACTATGATTGGAGCTCAGTGTTATGTGATCACCCTGCTGTATAGGGATATGATTGGAGCTCAGTGTTATGTGATCACCCTGCTGTATAGGGCTATGATTGGAGCTCAGTGTTATGTGACCACCCTGCTGTATAGGGCTATGATTGGAGCTCAGTGTTATGTGACCACCCTGCTGTATAGGGCTATGATTGGAGCTCAGTGTTATGTGATCACCCTGCTGTATAGGGCTATGATTGGAGCTCAGTGTTATGTGACCACCCTGCTGTATAGGGATATGATTGGAGCTCAGTGTTATGTGATCACCCTGCTGTATAGGGATATGATTGGAGCTCAGTGTTATGTGACCACCCTGCTGTATAGGGCCATGATTGGAGCTCAGTGTTATGTGATCACCCTGCTGTATAGGGCTATGATTGGAGCTCAGTGTTATGTGACCACCCTGCTGTATAGGGCTATGATTGGAGCTCAGTGTTATGTGACCACCCTGCTGTATAGGGATATGATTGGAGCTCAGTGTTATGTGACCACCCTGCTGTATAGGGATATGATTGGAGCTCAGTGTTATGTGGCCACCCTGCTGTATAGGGATATGATTGGAGCTCAGTGTTATGTGACCACCCTGCTGTATAGGGATATGATTGGAGCTCAGTGTTATGTGATCACCCTGCTGTATAGGGATATGATTGGAGCTCAGTGTTATGTGATCACCCTGCTGTATAGGGATATGATTGGAGCTCAGTGTTATGTGATCACCCTGCTGTATAGGGATATGATTGGAGCTCAGTGTTATGTGGGCGTGACTAACATAAATTAGGGGTGGTAACAAGCTCTCTGCTCAGGCAGCTGAGAGCAGGAAATGTGAGCAGTGCATGCAGGGAAATGTAGTCTTTGAGATCACAGGCATAGCCACCATAACCAGGAAGTAACTGCAATTTATGAGCTGAATAGCCGGTGAATGGGGGGGCGGAAAAAAAATCACAAACATGTCAGAGAGGTGGTAGGTGAATATACTATGGAATGGCTAGGTATCTTTTTTTCTTTGCTGCATGGGATATCTTCTTTAATTACTTTTTTATTTATTTTTTTAATTGATGGACTGAGATCATAAAAATCTATATTTATTCTAAAACGATGTAATATAAAAAAAAATATTTTTTTTTTAATTCTATTTAATCTTATTTATTTACTTTTACAGTAACTGTAAATGGTGAATAAAAAAAACTTTTAAAAACTTCTAGATAAATAGAATGTTCATTAGAAGTTCTCTTCTAGGCTATCTGACACTGGCTCCATTTCTTGCGGCTTAGATTCTAAGATGTTGCGATTTCCTTTTGGTTTATTCTTTTCTTTGACTATTTCAGGTGTTCACCAGTTATATAGACCTGCTCTATCCTACAGAAGATCGAAATGACAGACTTAAGGATTCCTATTTTTTCACCTGTGACTGCAAGGAGTGCACCACCAAGCAGAAGGTAGGAGGACGGCTTTATAAGATGTTCTATCAGGGCAGTGTTCCCCAACCAGGGTGCCTCCAGCTGTTGCAAATCTACAACTCCCAGCATGCCCGGGCATGCTGGGAGTTGTAGGTTTGCAACAGCTGGAGGCACCCTGGTTGGGGAACACTGTATCAGGGAGTGCATGGGGCACATGGGCTTCGATACCCATGGGTGGTGAAGTATTGAGCCCATATCACTTGGCATTGGGCGATTTTTTCCCCCCCCCCCCCCCCCCCAGACCCTAATAGACTGAAGGAAAGCGCCTTCATCTGAATCCAGCATACCCAGTGCCAGCACATTTAGGGCCCATGCACCCTACAGAATTTTGTGTGCAGCAGGCGCCGTCTTTATGTATCCTCGGTCATGACTGTGCGGACATGCGCCCTCTCCATTGACGGCAATGCAATTCCATGCGCACTTCCTGTCGAAAGAAAGAAGTGCCCCCTTTATTACAGATTGTCATAAACTTCATGAAAAGGACTGTTCTATTAAAGAATCAATTACTGGGAAAAACCTATTAGGTAAAGGTGTCGGTGTTATAGCCTTAAAGGGGTACTCCGGTGGAAAACTTTTATTTATTTTAATTTTCTTATTTATTTATTTTTTATGAACTGGTGCCGGAAAGTTAAACAGATTTGTAAATTACTTGTAAATCTTAATCCTTCCTGTACTTTTTAGCAGCTGTATGCTACAGAGGAAATTCTTTTTTCTTTTTGAATTTCTTTTTTTGTCTTGTCCACAGTGCTCTCTGCTGACACCTCTGTCAGTTTCAGGAACTGTCCAGAGCAGCATAGGTTTGCAATGGGGATTTTCTCCTGCTCTGGACAGTTCCTGATACGAGCATCAGGTGTCAGCAGAGAGCACTGTGGTAAAGACAAAAAATAAATTAAAAAAAGAAAAGAATTTCCTCTGTAGCATACAGCTCCTAAAAAGTACTGGAAGGGTAAAGATTGTTTTTTAATAGAAGTAATTTACAAATCTGTTTTAACTTTCTGGCACCAGTTAATTTAAATAAGAATAATAATAAAAAAAAAAAATAATAAAGAAATAAAAAAAAGTTTTCCACTGGAATACCCCTTTTGAAGGGGTACTGCAGTGGAATTTTTTTTTTTTTTAAATCAACTGGTGCCAGAAAGTTCTAAGACCTGTAAATTCTTTCTATTTATAAATCTTAATCATTCCAGTACTTATCAGCTGCTGAATGCTCCAGAGGAAGTTGTGTAGTTCTTTCCAGTCTGATCACAGTGCTCTCTGCTGACACCTCTGTCCATGTCAGGAACTGTCCAGAACAGGAGAGGTTTGATATGGGAATTTGCTCCTACTCTGGACAGTTCCTGACATGGACAGAGGTGTCAGCAGAGAGCACTGTGATTAGACTGGAAAGGGCTACACAACTTCCTCTGTAGCATACAGCAGCTAATAAGTACTGGCAGAATTAGGATTTTTACATAGAAGTAATATACAAATCTGTTCACCACGGACTACCCCTTTAAGCTAGTGTTTCCCAATCAGCGTGCCTCCAGCTGTTGCAAAACTGCAACTAATTGAATTCTACTAATAAAGTGTGCTCTGATTGATATCTAAGTCACAATAATAAACACAGATGATGTTTTATTAGTAGAATTCAATTTATTTAAAATTTACAGGGTCCACTTTTTTTTTTATTTATTTATTTTTCTCCCTGTCCTGTGGGTGTTTACTCAGCTTAAAATGTGAACAGTACACCTGCTTGTGTGTTTATTAGTTTAGCTCCGCTGTCTGGGAATTGCTGGGAGTTGTAGTTTTGCAACTTCCAGAGATACTAGTTGTGGGAACCCTCATCATTGTGCCATATCGGTCTTAGTGCCCTCACCTGTCTTTATAATTCTCTACAGGATCCAGCAAAAATGGAGATCAGGAAACTCAGTGACCCTCCCAGTCCTAAGACCATACGAGACATGATCAATTATGCCCGCAACGTGGTGGAGGAGTTCCGGAGGGCAAAACATTACAAAAATATCCTTTTTTTTTATTTTTTATTTTTATTTTTTTTTAAAAACCTTGCTTCCCAGTTAATGCAAAAACACTACAACACTCAGAATGGCATGCTGCTGGGAGTTGTAGTTTCGGAAACTGGTGGAGAGCAGTGGCCTCTTACCTGATCTATATAATGGAGTTTAAAGGGATATTCCATTAAATAACTGGCTCCAGAGAGTTAAACAGATTTTGTAAAATTACTTCTATTGAAACAAATCTTAATCCTTCCAATAGTTATCAGCTGCTGAAGTTGAGTTGTTCTTTTCTGTCTGACAACAGTTTGTTCTCTTCTGTCTGACATGTCTGTCTGTCTCAGGAACTGTCCGGAGTAGAAGAGGTTTGCTATGGGGATTCGCTCCTACTCTGGACAGTTCCCGAGACAGGTGTCATCAGAGAGCACTTAGACGTAAAAGAACAACTCAACTTCAGCAGCTGATGAGTACTGGAAGGATTAAGATTTTTTTAATAGAAGTAATTTACAAATCTGTTTAACTTTTTTTTTTAGGAGCCAGTTGATAGAGATATATAGATATATAGATAGAGATATAGAGATTAGAGATGAGCGAACTCACAGTAAATTCGATTCGTCACGAACTTCTCGGCTCGGCAGTTGATGACTTATCCTGCGTAAATTAGTTCAGCTTTCAGGTGCTCCGGTGGGCTGGAAAAGGTGGATACATTTCTAGGAAAGAGTCTCCTAGGATTGTATCCACCTTTTCCAGCCCACCGGAGCACCTGAAGGCTGAACTAATTTATGCAGGAAAAGGCATCAACTGCCGAGCCGAGAAGTTCGTGACGAATCGAATTTACTGTAAGTTCGCTCATCTCTAATAGAGATATATAATAAAGTTTTTTTTTCCTGGACTAACCCTTTAAGGGTGGCAGATGAATCTCCTGTCTTTGGGTACAGCCCATCTATGCCCTGATTGCCCCACACAGGGGTAGGAATGGCGTCTGGCACCATGTTGGGTGTGACCTAGATAGCCGAGTATTCAGCGCTCTCCATCAGGGCTATAGAATTGAATTGTGTGACAGCAATCTTGTTTGAACAATGCTTCAGTGTTTCCCAACCTGTGTGCCTCCAGCTGTTGCAAAACTACAACTCCCAGCATGCCCGGACAGCCTTCGGCTGTCCGGGTATGCTGGGAGTTGTAGTTTTGCGCACCTTTCTTCATTGTCATCACCCTTCTCTCCTTAACTGTGCCACCTCCCAATGAGCTGCTGGAGATGTGTGAGCTAAGCATAGAGAAGATGGGCGCCGTGTTCGAGGAGAGCAACGTGTACATGTTACATATGATGTACCAGTCCATGGGCGTCTGCCTGTACCTGCAGGACTGGGAAGGTGCTCTGAAGTACGGGCAGAAAATAGTTCAACCCTACAGGTAAATTTGTGTTATTATTAATAATAATAATAATAATAATAATCAGGCATCCAGGGGGGCTGTACAGGATTCGTAAAACATGGCTGCTGGTGCTGGAGTTCACCTGACCCGTTGAATCAGTCTGATTGGATAACAAGTGATCAAACACCACACCCTCAGCCCGAGAATACATGGGCAATGTAGGCAGCATTAGGGTATGTACACACAGCAGAATTTCCGTGCAGATTCTGGCAGAAAAATTCAGCTTAGAAAATTCTGCTACATAAAGTTAACCTAGTGATGAATGGAATTTTCCACATTCCCATTGACACAGCAGATTTATTTTATTTATTTATTTATTTTTTGCTGTGGAATTTCTGCTGTGTAAATTCCGCATTCTGGATTCAGCAAGAAAGTATGAACAGCAAAAAAGAATGTGTTGAGTGCAAGAAATTCTGTATAGGTTCAGCAAAAATTCTGTGCCCGTTCTGTGCGGAATCGGCAATACTGCGAAAGAAATTAGTTGCCCGCTACGCAGAATGGAATCTGAGCAGAAGCACAGGAATTCTGCATGTGAATATAGCCTTATAGAACCATTTCAGTGATTTATTTGTACCCAGTATGGAACCTAACCCATGCCTGCTAAAAAAAAAAAGGTAGGCACAAGGCATACACAAGAACCTTTACATTATTCTCTATTAACAGCCTATGCTGCACTATTTAAAGGGATACTCCAGTGGAAAACTATATAGATATAGATATATAGAGATATATAGATATATAGATATATATCTATATATATATATATATCTATATATATATATATATATATGTATAATCTGTTTAACCTTCTGGCACCAGTTAATCTGAATTTTTTTTTTATTATTTATATATATATATATATATATATATATATATATATATATATATATATATATATAATATATAATTTTTTTTTTTTTTTTTTTTTTTCAGATTAACTGGTGCCAGAAGGTTAAACAGATTTGTAAATTACTCCTATTAAAACATCTTAATCCTTCCAGTACTTATCTTCTGCTGTATGCTCCAAAGGAAGTTGTGTAGTTCTTTCCAGTCTGACCAAAGTGCTCTCTGCTGACACCTCTGTCCATGTCAGGAACTGTCTAGAGCAGGAGAGGTTTGCTAAAGGAATTTGCCTCTACTCTGGACAGTTCCTGACACTGACAGAGGTGGTAGCAGTGAGCAATGTGGTCAGACTGGAAAGAGCTACACAACTTCCTCTGTAGCATACAGCAGCTGATATGTACTGGAATGATTAATATTTTTTATTAGAATTAATTTAAAGATCTGTATAACTTTCTGGAGCCAGTTGATTTGAAAAAATAAAATAAAAAATTCTACCAGAGTACCCCTTTAACTTGTTAAGGACCCAGGGCCTCTAACAGCGGCCGGGACCCGTGGCTAATAGCGCGAGGCATTGTTCGCGGTGCCGCGTGCTATTAACCCGTTAGACGCCGCGTCAAAGTTGAACGCCGCGTCTAAAATGAAAGTGAAAGCATGCCGGTTAGCTCAGGGAGCTGTTCGGGATAGCTGCGGCGAAATCGTGGCATCCCGAACAGCTTACAGGACAGCGGGAGGGCCCCTACCTGCCTCCTCGCTGTCCGATCGCCGAATGACTGCTCAGTGCCTGAGATCCAGACATGAGCAGTCAAGCGGCAGAATCGTCGATCACTGGTTTCCTATGAGAAACCAGTGATCAATGATAAAGATCAGTGTGTGCAGTGTTATAGGTCCCTATGGGATAACAATGATCAGTGTGTGCAGTGTTATAGGTCCCTATGGGAGCTATAACACTGCAAAAAAAGTGAATAAAGATCATTTAACCCCTACCCTATTCAAAGTTTGAATCCCCCCCCCTTTTCCCATAAAAAAAACCCAAAAAAAACAGTGCAAATAAACATATGTGGTATCACCGCGTGCGGAAATGTCCGAATTATAAAAATATATTGTTAATTAAACCGCTCGGTCAATGGCGTACACGCAAAAAAATTCAAAAGTCCAAAATAGTGTATTTTTGGTCACTTTTTATATCATGAAAAAATTAGCAATAAGTCCTATCAATGCAAAAATGGTACCGCTAAAAACTTCAGATCACGGCGCAAAAAATTAGCCCTCATACCGCCCCATACGTGAAAAAATAAAAAAAGTTATAGGGGTCAGAAGATGACAATTTTAAACGTATACATTTTCCTCCATGTAGTTAAGATTTTTTCCAGAAGTGCGACAAAATCAAACCTATATAAGTAGGGTATCATTTTAATCGTATGGACCTACAGAATAAAGAGAAGGTGTCTTTTATACCGAAAAATGTACTACGTAGAAACGGAAGCCCCCAAAAGTTACAAAATAGCGTTTTGTTTTTTTTTCAATTTTGTCTCTCATTGATTTTTTTTTTTTTTTTCGTAGATTTTTGGGTAAAATGACTGATGTTATTACAAGTAGAATTGGTGGCGCAAAAAATAAGCCATCATATGGATCTTTAGGTGAAAAATTGAAAGAGTTATGATTTCTTTTAAAGTTAAGGAGGAAAAAAGGAAAATGCAAAAAAACGGAAAAACCCCGGGTCCTTAAGGGGTTAAAGGGGTACTCCACTGGAAAACATATATTTTTTTTCCCCCCATCACGATGACAGCATTACCTGAGAGAGGGACTCCGCCCCTAGGGACAGGAAACCTTGGAGAATAAAAGAAAGTTCCCTCCTCTCCATCCTCAGTGGTTTCCTGTCCCTATGGGAGGTCTGGAGAGAAGCCATGTCTCAGGTGGGGCTCTAGGATATCACAATGACTGGGGGATTCCTTTATACTGGGCCCCTCGGTGTAGGCGATGGGGGATCTCTATATGAGCCCTGGTTTGGGGATCTTAGCAGGGTTCACATATTCCTCAAAGTTTAAATCTCCTGCCCCTTCCCCCTCTCCCCTCCGTCAGCAGCCTGCGCTAACTTACTAAATAGTATGATCCGCCGCCGCTGGTATGCGGGCGGGTTGCGGCCGGGCTCTCTGCTGCTGGCGGAGGATCCTGGCGTCTGAGCTGGGATAGCTGCGGATGGCTGCGGGCTGCATAGTGGGCGAAGATTAGCATCGTCACTACAGAGGAAGTGAGGATGCGGGAGGGTTCTGGAGGTCAAAGGTGGCGGATGTGACGTCACACGCCGGGGCTCAGGAGGCGGCAGATATAAAAAATAAAAAAAAGTCCTTTTCTGCCATTCTTCCTCCTGTTGTGAGGCGGCCAGTCATTCCATACCTGTCCAGCATTGGAGTGGGGATTTTTCCTGTACTTCCAGCACGAGTACCAGCGGTGACAACCCAACGCGTACTCCATCTGAATCGTCAGCAAAGACTCCATCTACGGGACCGGCGGTTTATGAGTGAACGTATCTCTTCTATGTTTCAAATCTTTTTTCTACATTGTGGTCTTTTTGGTTATTTTCAGCAGAGTGATGATGCATCTAGGAAAGCTTCCCAAAAAAAAAAAAAAATCGTGAATGTAACGTGTAAAGAAAAGTTACCTCCTGAATATGAAAAAGCTTCATGTCCGTCTTGTATTAATAAGCTTATTCATTCGGAGGTTCCAGCCTTCGTTCCGTCTCTTCAGGCACAAATACAGGATCTTTATTAGAAAGGAGATCCAGTCATCCATTCACAATTTAACAGCGGCTTCTAATCCTTTCGCCATTGATGCCGCTCCTCTTCCCTCTGCTTCAAATGTTATCACTGCTCCAGTGGCCTTAACCCAATGTGATTCTGAAGAAGAGCGATTATTGTGCCAGATGGGTCGGACTCAGGAGAGGAGCCGGAGGAAGACTCCTCAGGGAAAGAATTACCTTCCTTTGAGGACACTGATCAGTTAGTAAAAGCTGTACGTTCCGCTCCGAATATGGAGGAGCCCAGAGAACCAAGGTCAATTCAAGACATTGGCCCTTATTTAGTGTTGTGTAGGTTTCTTTGTGGGTTTAATTCCCTACAATTTATTTTCCACTGTATTTACTAAGGTTTCCCTACATTTTCCACTTTCCCTATATTTTGCTTTTTTTACACATGTTCTGATCGGTCGGGTTTTCCTCGGCTCAAATCCATCAAATTTTCTGTGGAAACCTTAGTAAATATGTTGGGATTTTGTGAAAATGTCGGGACCCCGCCCCTTTTCTGAGACCACGCCCCTTTTTAGGGTTTCTTCGCAAAATGGAGAGTTAGGCTGGGTTCACATCACGTTTTTGCCGTACTGTTTTCAATCTGTTTTTCTAAAGAAAACCGTATGGCAAAAAAACGGATGGAACAGTATGGAAAAAAAGTAAACCGTATGCGTTTTTAAACAGTATACTGTTTTTAAAAGTGCATACAGTTCCGTCAGTTTTTATTGAAGAAAAACCCATACGTTTTTGAAAATGTTGTCCATTTTTAATGGGAGGGGTCTTGGGTGGGGACTTTAGGATTCAAATGCGCTTGTGCAAAGTAAAAACGTATACGTTTTTCCCGTATGGAACCGTATACATGTGCGTTTCCCATTGACGTCCATGTTAAAAAAAAAAAAAAAAAAAAAAAAAAAAGGATGCGGTTGCAGTAGGGTTTTTAAACCGGAGTCAAAACCGTGGTTGACCACAATTTTGTCTCCGGTTTAAAAACCGTACTGCAACCGCATATGTTTTTTTAACATGGACGTCAATGGGAAACGCACATGTATACGGTTCCATACAGGAAAAACGTATACATTTTTACTTTGCACATGCACATTTGAATCCTAAAGTCCCCACCCAAGACCCCTCCCATTAAAAATGGACAAAATTTTCAAAAACGTATGGGGTTTTTTTTTCAATAAAAACTGACGGAACTGTATGCACTTTTAAAAACAGTATACTGTTTAAAAACGCATACGGTTTACTTTTTTTCCATACTGTTCCATCCGTTTTTTTGCCATACGGTTTTCTTTAGAAAAACGTATTGAAAACAGTGGCAAAAACGTGATGTGAACCCAGCCTAAGGCTGGGTTCACACTACGTTTTGTCCCATACGGGAGCGCATACGGCAGGGGGGAGCTAAAAGCTCGCGCTCCCGTATGTCACCGTATGCGCTCCCGTATGTCATTCATTTCAATGAGCCGACCGGAGTGAAACGTTCGGTCCGGTCGGCTCATTTTTGCGCCATATGCGCTTTTACAACCGGACCTAAAACCGTGGTTGACCACAGTTTTAGGTCCGGTTGTAAAAGCGCATACGGCGCAAAAATGAGCCAACCGGACCGAACGTTTCACTCCGGCTCATTGAAATGAATGACATACGGGAGCACATACGGTCACATACGGGAGCGCGAGCTTTTAGCTCCCCCCTGCCGTATGCGCTCCCGTATGGGACAAAACGTAGTGTGGACCCAGCCCAAGTCGGGTTTTTTCAATTCTGGTGCAAAATCTGTCGCAGACAGAATTTCTGGCACAATGCGACAGACTCTGGCGCACAACCTGACAAAACATGCTTGTCGGGAAAATGAGGGCCATAATGTTTGAGGGTCTTGATTCTAAAAAATACAGGATATTTCCTATACACAAAATTATCTCAAAAGTTATTCTTAAGGAATGGGAGAACCCTGATAAAAAGACACTTTTATACCTAAAGCTTTAAAGAGAAAATATCCATTTGCTGACACTGAAACTAAAACTTGTCATCAACCTCCAAAAATTGGCGTGTCTATTTCCAAGATCTCCAGAAAGGGATCTCTTCCTTTTGAAGACCTTCGCTAAAACAAAGGAAAGCTCCATAGTGCGATAACATAGATGGAAATGGAGAAATGAACACTAGTTCAGGGGCCACCATCGGTGGTTGTACCACAGGATCAAGCAAGACGCGTGGATCCCGTGTAGAGTAAAAAGGTTTATTACCCACAATGCAACGCGTTTCGCAAAAGACCGCTTCATCAGGCATATTGGGAACAGGGAAGGTGCATGGTATTAATACAAATCCATTTAACCCTTAGGTAAACATCATCACAATTGTAGATTCGCACTGAAGGCATCAAAACTATGAATTAACACATGTGGAATTATAGACATAACAAAAAAGTGTGAAAATCTGTCATATTCTAGGTTCTAGCCACCTTTTGCTTTGATTACTGCTTTGCACACTCTTGGCATTCTCTTGTTGAGCTTCAAGAGGTAGTCAAAGACTCCAGATTCCTAAAAATTCCTAAAACTCCTCCTTGGGATTTCACTTTGTTATGTGGTGAACCCTTTGAGCCCGATTCTTCTATTTCTATCAGAATCCTGACTTTGAAGACTGCTGCTCTCCATGTAGCTGTCACCTCGGCTCGTAGAGTAGGGGTGATGGCTAATGTTTCATGTCTTGAACCGTATACTCGTATCCTAGATGACAGAATAGTTCTTAGGACCGACCCAGCATTTTGGCCAAAAGTGATATCCAATTTTCAGTTGTCTCCGGAGATAATTTTACCTTCTTTCTGTAGCAATCCGGCAAATAATGGCAGAATCTCTTCATATGCTGGATGTAAGGAGGAGGTGTGTTCTCTTATTTGGAAAGAACTAAAGAGTTTAGGAAATCAAATAGACTTTTTATCCAATTCTCCGGCCAGAATAAGGGTGATAGTGTTAGAAGTGACCCCATAGCTAATGGATCAGGGAGGCTATTTGTTTGTCATATGGCTCCTCTGGCCTTTCTCATCCTGTTGGTCTCAAGGCTCACTCTACCCATGGAGTTACCTCCTCTTGGGCCGGGAGGAGAGGGGCCACGATAGACCAAATCTGTAGCGCGGCCACCTGGTCGTCTCCTCACACTTTTTTTTGCCACTATAGGTTGGACGTGGGAAACTGTTCCGATTTTATCCTTTGGTCATAAGGTTCTCCAAACGGTTATCCCACCCTAATCTTGGTTGCTGGTATTCTCTCAGGCGCTGCATTCCCACCCTTTTTGTCTTTCTAAATAAAAAAATTATATATATACGGGATCAGTATTTTCCTCAGGGAGAGGACGCCACTCGTGACGTGAGACGGATATTTAAGTAGGCCATTTGCACTCCGCAGGCACCTGGGTAAAAAATATTCAAATGAGCTCACCACACCCCCTATACAGGTAGTGTGTCCTGCAACCAGCTCCGACTCCAGTTAAGAAGATTCAGAACTGTTTGGGATTTTATGCCAAGCCAGAACTCTCTCCAGAAGGAAAGAGTACCCATCTGCAGACAGCTGTTTCGGGGTACTTGCCCCTCGTCAGTACAGAGCAGGGTTATATATATTATATCATTTGTATTAATTTTTTTTCACGGGTGTTTATATCACTTGGATGTAGCGGTATACCGGTTCATACCGAATACCAACATTTTTGTCCTGCACGATATGAATTTTAACCCATACCGCAATACTGGTTTGGCCCCTCCCCCTCGGGAATGAATGAATTTATCAGCCCAGCGCTGCGCTGTCCTCACATCAGGGAACTAATCATATGTGACCCGTGAGCGCTGTTCTGCCCCCCCTCCCCCCCCCCCCCCCCCCCCTACCTATCACCGGCTGAGGCGGAACAACGCTGCGGCCGGTGATAGGCTGATGGCTATTTTTTCCAGTGGAGTACCCCTTTAAGTAAAAAAAATAAAATAAAAAATAAAAATTATTGCAAGAGTGCTTCTTTAAAGGGAATAGGGCAGAGCTGTAATTCCACACTCAACCTGTGGACAGCCATCTTGGTGGCCATGTTTTTCTAATTCTGTGCAAGGACTGTGCTCGAGATGTGCATAGTTTTTAGGTGACTTTGCAGTGCACCAGTCCAAGCATGCATGGGGTGAAGTATGCATAAGTGGGCGCACATATAGGTCTAGACCAGGCATAGGCAACCTACGGCACTGCTGATGTTTTGGACTACATTTCCCATGATTTTTGCAGCATTTTGGTCGTAAGAGAATCATGGGAGATGTAGTCCATAACATCAGCAGTGCTGAAGGTTGCCTATGCCTGGTCTAGGTCATTGTTTCCAACCAGGGTGCCTCCAGCTGTTGCCGAAGGCTGTCCGGGCATGCTGGGAGTTGTAGTTTTGCAACAGCCGGAGGCACCCTGGTTGGGAAACACTGGTCTAGGTACATGTGAGTGGTGGCGGGGGAGACTGTTCTATTGTCTTGACTGCTTTTGTCTTCCAGTAAGCACTATCCGCCCTACTCCCTGAATGTCGCCTCCATGTGGCTGAAGCTGGGACGACTTTACATGGGCCTGGAAAAGAAATCGTCCGGGATAAAAGCCCTGAAAAAGGTATCTGTGCATTCAGAGTGAACTATCGGGGGGGGGTTTGGTTTCCAGTATTATAAATTCTATTGGCTTTCATTGGCATGTCCCATGGTGAGCGGTTTGAAAGGACCATCGTGCTCATGCGAGTGCCGCAGCCTCTTCAATGCTTACCAGCGCTTGTGCCTGCGCAGTGCAGGATACTGAAGGGTTGTCCTATTTAAGTGGACTTGGCAGTGCGGAAGTACCTTGCAGCACCTCTACTAGTAGTTCAGTGATGCAGGTACAAGCGCTGGTAAGGATTGGATAGGCTGCGGCACAGTCCCTTGAAACAGCTGACGCTTGGGGGTGCTGGGAGTTGGACCGTCCTCCGGACAGGCCATTTATTTTATGAGGTTATAGGAAAAACACTTTTAAATGGACACTCTCACTTTAAAAAAATGTTTTTTTTTATTTGTTACAGACCCCCACCAATCAGGAGAACAGGTGGGGATAGGCATGTGGCAGTACGCATTACACCCTGGTCTATGTCTTGCTGCTCCATGATCTCTGGGCACTTCTCTCCATTCTCGTGATCGGTGGGGGTCTCAGCACTGAGATCCTGACTGACAACTTTGAGAGATATATGTATGTGTATATAGAGAGATGTATGTATGTATATATATATATATATATATATATATATATAATTAATATCACTGATCGGTTTGCCCGTTATTATAAGTTTTGGAGGTCTCCCAAGTTTTAATATAGACTGACGAACAGGGAACCTTTTGAAATTACTTTATTATTAAAATTATGAACACTTGTCGGGTATATATTAATAGATCGCACCTTAGCTGCCTATTTCTTGCCTTAAGCGTAATTACCATAAAGAGACATGTGTCTTGCTTCTGTCTTCTTGTTGTGTAATATCAGGCAGTGTTCAGACTGTGCATATATTATGCGTTGTATTGCTATGCACAGTTATTTGCAAAAGTGGCTATGTGCAAAATTCTTCTTAACTTTCGCAATTAGTATATCAGGCAGTGTTCAGACCGTGCATATATCATGCGTTATGTTGCTGTGCACAGTTAATTGCAAAAGTAACTATGTGCAGGAATTCTTCTTAACCTTCGCAATTAGTATATCAGGCAATGTTCAGACTGAGCATATATCATGCGTTATGTTGCTGTGCACAGTTAGTTACAACAGTGGCTATGTGCAAAATTCTTCTTTACTATATCCATTAGTGTAGTGCTTGTTCTTGTGAGTACATTGCATATATAGCCCTCATTTACTCATAGCCATGAAGTATTCTTGCACTGTCCACAGTTTCTTATTGCACTATTAATTATTACATATGCCACTTAGCTTATTTTCTTTTTCCTTTAGGAGATAAGGTGCGTCTTTGGCATCCTTGGAGCTTGAATGTGCATGTTAAGCCGATCCTAAGCCGATCCTACGCGTTTCCTCTGTGCGATTCTTCAGGGACCTTGTTGCGGCTTTTTAAAAATCTTGGCTTGCATCTTTTTGTGTAACCGGCTCCTTTTATGTGTGTGGCTCTGATGCCGGCCATACTCCATTTGATTTTCCCGCCGTGCTTTATACTCAATAACTCCTCCTTCGCTCCGCCTATTACTTTGGTCCGACAATCTCCAGCTTGCGCATAGAACCTGCGCTTTCTATTGCCGCGGCTGGACTCTCTCAGGTATGGCTGGGGGGGGAGTGTCTTCTATACTCAGGTGTGCTGTTCAGCCCTCGTTCTGAGCTCTGGACAGACAGTGGACAGGTAGCTTTTCTTGCGTTCCAGCTGTATTTTAACTCTTTAATCACTGGATTTCGTGTTCTTATTTTCCATTATTTGCATTATTTGTTTTTTTCGCATATTAATTGATGTTCTGTTGACAACTGTTATATTAGGTTTTTTGATGTTGTTTTGCTAGTATTTTTACTAGTATTTTAGTAAACAGCTGTAGGTTATATTATTTGATAAAACATGCGTAGGATATAAAGTCATTTAAACCCTCCGGTTTTACTGCTTCCAAAGTGAAGGTCCAGAAGGCTTCTCTTTGAAGGAGTATGTTATCCCAATCTCCTCCTCTATTTGGTGAGGGTATAACTTCAATGATTTGTGCCTGAAGACCTTGTAAATCACTTTGGTGATGGGAGGCAAAGTGGTTTGCTACCGGGGTGTCTCGCATGTGCACTATATCCCCTACATGTTCTTGGAGCCTTCGTCTAAAATTCCGAAAAGTTTTGCCCACATAGTTTAGTGGACATGTGCAGGTTAGGAGATAAATTACTCCTTTTGTTTCACAATTGGCAAAGTGTTTGATCTGATATTCCTTTTTTGTTACTGCACTACTAAATTTGCTTCCTTTTTTAATATATCGGCACATTGTACATTTACCACATTGGAATGTTCCGTTGGGTTTCGTTGTAAGCCATCTCTCACTTGGGATTCTCTCAAAGTTGCTATGGACTAGTTTGTCCTTTAGATTACATCCTCTTTTGTATGTGATGTGAGGTTCACTAGGGATCAGTTCTTTTAAAGTATCATCTAGCCTTAGTATGCTCCAATATTTGCTGAGGATTTGTTTTATCTCTCTGGCTTTGTCATCATATACCCCTATTATTCTGGATATTTCTTTTCCTTCTTTACAGTCTTTTTTCTTTGGGGTCAGAAGTGAGGACCTATTTGCTTTCAGTGCTCTATGATAAGCTCTTTTTATTATTTTGTTGGGGTATCCCCTATTCCTGAGTCTGGTGCGAAGCTCTCCTGCTTTGCTTATAAATTCATCCAGGGTGGAACAATTTCTCCTAATACGGAGGTACTGGCCCGTTGGGATTCCCTGCTTCAGTGGTCGTGGGTGGCAGCTGTCCCACCGAAGCAGGGAATTTGTGGCTGTTTCTTGTGGAAAATGGAAAAATGGAAAATAAGAACACGAAATCCAGTGATTAAAGAGTTAAAATACAGCTGGAACGCAAGAAAAGCTACCTGTCCACTGACTGTCCAGAGCTCAGAACGAGGGCTGAACAGCACACCTGAGTATAGAAGACACTCCCCCCCCCCCCAGCCATACCTGAGAGAGTCCAGCCACGGCAATAGAGAGCGCAGGTTCCATGCGCAAGCTGGAGATTGGCGGACCAAAGTAATAGGCGGAGCGAAGGAGGAGTTATTGAGTATAAAGCACGGCGGGAAAATCAAAAATGGAGTATGGCCGGCATCAGAGCCACACACATAAAAGGAGCCGGTTACACAAAAAGATGCAAGCCAAGATTTTTAAAAAGCCGCAACAAGGTCCCTGAAGAATCGCACAGAGGAAACGCGTAGGATCGGCTTAGGATCGGCTTAACATGCACATTCAAGCTCCAAGGATGCCAAAGACGCACCTTATCTCCTAAAGGAAAAAGAAAATAAGCTAAGTGGCATATGTAATAATTAATAGTGCAATAAGAAACTGTGGACAGTGCAAGAATACTTCATGGCTATGAGTAAATGAGGGCTATATATGCAATGTACTCACAAGAACAAGCACTACACTAATGGATATAGTAAAGAAGAATTTTGCACATAGCCACTGTTGTAACTAACTGTGCACAGCAACATAACGCATGATATATGCTCAGTCTGAACATTGCCTGATATACTAATTGCGAAGGTTAAGAAGAATTCCTGCACATAGTTAGTTTTGCAATTAACTGTGCACAGCAACATAACGCATGATATATGCACGGTCTGAACACTGCCTGATATACTAATTGCGAAAGTTAAGAAGAATTTTGCACATAGCCACTTTTGCAAATAACTGTGCATAGCAATACAACGCATAATATATGCACAGTCTGAACACTGCCTGATATTACACAACAAGAAGACAGAAGCAAGACACATGTCTCTTTATGATAATTACGCTTAAGGCAAGAAATAGGCAGCTAAGGTGCGATCTATTAATATATACCCGACAAGTGTTCATAATTTTAATAATAAAGTAATTTCAAAAGGTTCCCTGTTCGTCAGTCTATATATATATATATATATATATATATATATATATATATATATATATATATATATATATATATATATAATTATAAAAAACATAATTTTTATAATATATATCAAAAGTTTATATATAAAACTTTTGATATATAAAAAAATATTTTAGATATAAAAAATTATTTTATAATATAATTTTTTATATATATATAATAAATAAAAAATATATATCAAAAGTTATATATATTATATAAAAAATTATTTTATATATAAAAAATTATTTTATATCAAAAGTTTATATAAAACTTTTGATATATATTATATTTTTTTATAACATTGTATATATTTAAAAAACAAAGTATATATTTAATAAAGAATATAAAAATATTTTGTATTTATTTAAATATATAAAAAAAACTTTTTTTTTTTTTAAATGACAGGTTCCCTTTAATCCCTCTAGGACCAAGGGAATTACACAGTGTAACAAACAAGCACCTACACTAAGGCACAGGTAGAATGCATTTTAGGCAGGTCTACAGACCCCACACTGAAAGCACCATTAGGGTCTATTCACGCGGCAGAATTTTGGCTTTCAGAATTCCACCTCAAATTAAAGCCGATAGACTTCTATGGGATTCCGCACTCCCATTAAGGATAGGTTCACACAATACGGAATTTCCGCCTGAAGTTCTGCTTTGAAATATAGAGTATAGTGAATGGGTTTACCCACTTTGGAATTTGTGAACGGAAAATCCGCTTTAAAATGTCCGCCTGAAGAAGAATAGCGTTTCTCATTCCTTAGGCGGAAATACTCACGGAACACATTGCAGTCTATTGGAGACTGCAGTGTCCGCGCCGTCCTAGCACCAACTGATTCAGTCAGCGCTGGCCGCACTCGGAATCCGGAGATTCCGTAGTGTGAACCTAGTCTAAAGGGCAGAATTTCTGCCGGAGAGTTAGCCAGCAGCACTAGGAACTAGGGATCGACCGATTATCGGTTTGGCCGATAATCACGATTTTGGGCATTATCGGTATCGGCAATTACCTTGCCGATAATGCCCCGCACTGCCCCCACGTACTGCGACCGCCCCCCCCCGCCGCACCGTGTCGCACCCCCCACCGCCCTGGCCCCATTGCCTCCCCCATCCCTGGTTTTATAATAACCTGTTCCCGGGATCAACGCTACTTCTGGCTCCTGCTGCGTCCTGCGTTACACTGTGCTCAATGACGAGTGACGTGACGTGCGCGACGTGACGTCACAATCACCGTGCACAGTGACAGCTCAGGAGGACGCCACCGGAGCCAGATGTAGAGTGGACCCCGGGAACAGGTAATTATAAAACCGGGGATGGGGGAAGCAATGGGGCCGGGGCGGTGCGGGGGGGCGGTAGGGGGGCGGTGGCAGTGATAGGACTCAGGACCATCCTGACAGGTAGGGGGAGAAAAGAGAGCAGCGGCGGTCTATGGCACCACAAAAGCCACTGCAGTGCATTGATTTAAAGCGCCCGCTTTAAATCAATGATCTGCAGCGGGGGGGGGGGGGGTATATACCGGAATATCGGTATAACTTATCAGCTATCGGCCCTAACCTCCACCAATTATCGGTATCGGCCCTAAAAAAAACGATATTGGTCGATCCCTACTAGGAACCACACGGACTGCATTGTCGTCCCCATAGACGGCAATACATTTCTGGGTGGATCTTTTGGGAGATCTGCTCAGAATGCATTGACATCTATGGGGACGGCAATGCAGTCCGTGCGGTCCTAGTGCCGCCGGCTTGATCTCCCAACAAATTCTGCCCAGAAATTCCACAGTGTGAACCCAGCCTTACACTTCTGAATTTCCGCTATCGTAAAGTGTGAACTGGAGTGCGGAATCCCATAGAAGTCTATGGGCTTTAATTTGAGGCGGAATTTGGCAAGCAGAAACTCTGCCGTGTGAATAGACCCTAATGGTGCTTTCAGTGTGGGGTCTGTAGACCTACCTAAAATGCATTCTACCTGTGTCTTAGTGTAGGTGCTTGTTTGTTACGCAAAAATGCCTGACACAGTGTAACAAACCGCGCAGATGTGTCAGCAGGATATTAGTAGAATATTTCTGGAATCAAAGTAACCAATAGGTAACTGTGTTTGGCACTTGTTCCGTGGTCCTGGGTTTTTATTTAGACTGTGGGTCACATCTGCATGGAGTTTGGCTGTTCTCCCAGCGTGTTGGTCACTTTTTTTTTTTATTAAATTTTTTCTGTGCAATGTGCTTTCCCCTCTAGGCCATCGCTATTATGGAGATAGCGCACGGTGCCGATCACCATTATGTAGCCGAAGTAAAGAAGGAGCTGGAACAATGAAGTCTGAGGTCTATGCAACGCACTTCTCCTCCTTAAATGTTAGTCAGAATGCAAACGTGTATGTCTGTATGGAGCCGCTAAGCGACGTGCTGCTTTACCCCGTGTGCTGGAGCTGAACACCTGAAATCTATATTTATTCTTTGTCCCGTCATGGCATGTCTCACCCACAGCACTCAGGGGCTTCTTCGCTAAAAATCGGACGATACTTTTCATGCCGCCACTAGGGGGCACTCTTGGAACACTCATCCTTGGATGAACTGTAAACCCTGCAGGGGTTGTTGTAGCATTTAAAGGGCTACATGTCCAGCGCCCGTGTAGCAGAAACATAAAATCTGCAGGAATAGAAAATAATAAAAAAAAAAAAAAAAAAAATTCTGACCACTTTCTACTTTGAAAAAAATAATAATTTAGTCAATTTTTAAAATTTCATTTAATTTCTATCTCAACGTGAGCTATTGATTTCTGACAGCGTTCCGTCCTGCACAGAACCCAGTCTTTTTTTTTTTTCGTTTGATGATGGCAGCCTTCTAAGGCTATGTTCACACGGCAGACTTCCCGAGTTGATATTCCCGCAGGACCCCTGGGATAGGCGCAGTCTATGGTGTTTCCGAGACGAAATCGGCATTTACCACGGCAGATGCGGAAATTCTGCGGTGTGCATTGAAAACAGTGGAACTCTGCTGCAACTAAATTTCCGTGTGGAATATTTCCGCCGTCTGAACATAGCCTGAGACATCTCAATTTCACGCCTGCAACGTATACTGAAGCTAATAATTTTTGGCAATTGTTTTATGATTTTTGGATGAAAATATATATATAATTTTTTTTTGGTTCATTTCTTTTTAGAAATGTTAAAATGCTTTTTTTTTTTTTTTCTCTTTGTTTTGCCTGCAACCAAAGTTTTGTCCCTGAGTTTTATTACGGAATTGCTGTTTATCACTGCAAAGTAATTAAAAAAAAAAAGAGAGAAAAGAAACGTGTTTTTATTTTGGGCTGCATTTTCTTATGGGTTATTTGAGTTATCTTTAGAGATGAGCGAACTTACAGTAAATTCGATTCGTCACGAACTTCTCGGCTCGGCAGTTGATGACTTTTCCTGCATAAATTAGTTCAGCTTTCAGGTGCTCCGGTGGGCTGGAAAAGGTGGATACAGTCCTAGCAAAGAGTCTCCTAGGACTGTGTCCACCTTTTCCAGACCACCGGAGCACCTGAAAGCTGAACTAATTTATGCAGGAAAAGTCATCAACTGCCGAGCCGAGAAGTTCGTGACGAATCGAATTTACTGTAAGTTCGCTCCTCTCTAGTTATCTTAATCACCAGCTGACCAAAATTAAACTGGGTGTTAGAGGTGCCTAAAATATAGCTTTTATTAGTCCATTTAAAAGTTTAAAGCAATTAAAGTGTATAATGTGCTTGCAATTTTGTATTGATTCTCAAATTATAAAGAGCAAGATATACTGTACCGTATTTTTCGCCCTATAGGACGCACCGGCATATAAGATGCATCCAATTTTAAAGGTGCAAAATCTAGAAAAAAAAAGATTCTGCACCCAACAGTGATCTTCAACCTGCGGACCTCCAGATGTTGCAAAACTACAACTCCCAGCATGCCCGGACAGCATGCTCCGGGCATGCTGGGAGTTGTAGTTTTGCAACATCTGGAGGTCCGCAGGTTGAAGACCACTGGATAGGAGGTAATACTCATGTGTCCCTGCCGCTCCGGACCCGTCACCGCTGCCCTGGATGTCGCTCCATCGCTGTCGCCGCGTCCCCGGGGTGTCCCCCGACGCTCCGGACGTCTTTTTCCACGGAATCCACGCTCTGTCATCACGTCGCTACGCACGCCATTCCTATTGGATGACGACGTGATGGCGTCGAAGGAGAGTGCCGCCATGCAGGGGATCCCGGCAAGGAGCAGACACCGAGGAGGCAGGTAAGTTCCCTCCCGATGTCCTGTAAGCTGTTCGGGACGCCACAATTTCACCGCGGCGGTCCTGAACAGCACGACTTGCGCTTCAGACGTGGCGGTCAGCTTTGATCGCCACGTCTGAAGGGTTAATACAGGGAATCACCGCGATCGGTGATATCTTGTATTAGCCGCGGGTCCCGGCCGTTGATGGCCGCAGGGACCGACCAGATAGGTGTGTATTCGCCGTATAAGACGCACCAACTTCCCCCCCCCCCTTTTGGGGAAAAAAAAGTGCATCTTATACGGCGAAAAATACGGTAAATATGGTCAAGGGTGCTATAATATTTTACAAAAAGCACTCCTAGACCCCCTCAGAGCACCTATGTAGGATTACTCTTATGGGTAACACTCCCTTGGTCACTTATTTCACCCTCACCCAACACGTTTCTATCACTAGTTATTCAGTGAAGTCATCAGGGGTGCTTTATAGAGTTATAGGAGTAAAGTTAAAAGGACAGAAACTGTAATCCAACACTGTCATATATGCTCTTATACTTAAGAAGACCGTATGGGTCACATGAAGCCTCTTTGCCAGCGAGGGTCGCACTATTAGCCTCGGACCGGCAACCGATTAGAAGACTTCTGGGAAGTATAAACGGTGGCGCCCACTCTCGCAATGGCGATGAGACTGGCTGCCATCCAGCCCAGTGCCAGCGGTTATTTGAGTTACGCATTAGGCTAGTGTTTTTGAACCAGCATGCCTCAAGCTGTTGCAAAACTACAAATCCCAGCATGCCCGGACAGCCTTTGGCTGTCCGGGCATGCTGGGAGTTGTAGTTTTGCTACAGCAAGAGGCACCCTGGTTGGGAAACATTAGGCAATTTCTCACATAGAAAATATAACCTTTTGGTTAAAAATACTGTGTTTTAGTAAAAATACCGAGCAAAATAAGGATCAACATAATGTTTTGTATACTAAAACCTGGATGCAAACCCCCCCCCCCCCCAAAAAAAACATAACTTTTTCTTTCAGAAACAGCACCACTTTTATCCTCAGGTTGTGTGTGGTATCGCAGCTCTGTTTTGCTGAAGCAAATAGAGCCAAGTTGTAGGTTTTGTTTGGAAGAAAGAAACTATGGGGGAGATTTATCAAAACCTGTGTAGAGGAAGAGTGGTGCAGTTGCCCATGGCAACCAGATTGCTGCTTTCATTTTTAAAGAGGACTGAAAAATGAAAGCAGCGATCTGATTGGTTGCTATGGGCAACTGCACCACTCTTCCTCTGCACAGGTTTTGATAAATTTTTTCTGATCCTGTATAACCCCTTTAGGCCAAAGTTAGATCATCATCACAGAAAAATTGTGTCAATTAAGCTTAGCCAAGTTTTAATGGCTGTGTCTGTGGTCATGGGGATTTTGCAGGCGGCGGCGGCGGACAACCAGGGTAAGCCAATCCATCTCCTCTTATTCACGACCTCTGTTTGCTATTTAAGGGTGCGTTCACACGCTATCTGTTGTTGCGGGTACGGTTCTGGGAAAGGGATGGTGTGTGTGTGTGAGAGAGAGATGGGGGTTGTTTGGAGGACACAGTGCCCCCCAGTTTACCTGCCTCAGAAGGCTTCCTGACCTGCTGGACTCCTGTATCCTCTGTACTAATCAGAAGCTCTTCCTGCTTTCTGGGGTCATGTGATGATGTCACATGACCTGTGCAGGGAAAGCTACTGATCAGAAGAGGAGCTGAGTAAGTTCCCAGCGGGAGCTTTATCCTCCACAGGCCTCGGACTGTCCCTGTCACTGGCTGTTTCTGTATGCACTCGCTGTGAAATGCAGTCTGCACTGAGCTCACCAAAATAGCCAGTGACTGGGCTGGTTAGACGCACCTGGGTCAGGGTGTCACCCGGTGTGCCACCGACCCCTCCCCCCCCCCCCTTTTTTTTTCTAAATAGATCTTTTAATACCTCCCACATATGAATCAAAACTATATACTGGCCCCACAAATGAATTTATACAATAAATACTTTTGGGTCAGTATATTCAGCCAATGGTGCAAGTTCTCCCACTTGAAAAGATGAGAGTCCTGTAATTTTCATCATAGATATACCTCAACTATGAGAGACATAATGAGAAAAAAAAATCCATAAAATCACTGTGATTTTTAAAGAATTTAATTGCAAATTATGGTGGAAAATAAGTATTTGGTCACCTACAAACAAGCAAGATTTCTGGCTCTCACAGACCTGTGACTTCTTTAAGAGTCTCCTCTGTCCTCCACTCGTTACCTGTATTAATGGCTCCTGTTTGAACTTGTTATCAGTATAAAAGACACCTGTCCACAACCTCAAACAGTCACACTCCAAACTCCACTATGGTCAAGACCAAAGAGCTGTCGAAGGACACCAGAAACAAAATTGTAGACCTGCACCAGGCTGGGAAGACTGAATCTGCAATAGACAAGCAGTTTGGCGTGAAGAAATCAACTGTGGGAGCAACTACTAAAAAATGGAAGACATACAAGACCACTGATAATCTTCCTTGATCTGGGGCTGCATGCAAGATCTCACCCCATGGTTTCAAAATGATCTCAAGAATGGTGAACAAAAATCCCAGAACCACACGGGGGGACCTACTGAATGACCTGCAGAGAGCTGGAACCAAATTAACAAAGGCTACCCTCAGGAACACACTACACTGCCAGGGACTCAAATCAAGCAGTGCCAGACGTGTTCCCCTGGATAAGCCAGTACATGTCCTACCCATCTGAAGTTTGCTAGAGAGCATTTGGATGATCCAGAAGAGTATTGGGAGAATTACATATGATCAGATGAAACCAAAGTAGAACTTTTTGGTAAAAACAACTTGTGTTTGGAGGAGAAAGAATGCTGAGTTGCATCCAAAGAACACCATACCTACTGTGAAGCATGGGGGTGGAAACGTCATGCTTTGGGGCTGTTTTTCTGCTAAGTGACTAGGACGACTGATCCGTGTAAAGGAAAGAATTAATGTGGCCATGTATCATGAGATTTTGAGTGAAAACCTCCTTCCATCAGCAAGGGCATTGAAGATGAAACATGGCTGGGTCTTTCAGCATGACAATGATCCCAAACACACCGCCCGGGCAATGGAGTGGCTTTGCAAGAAGCATTTCAAGGTCCTGGAGTGGCCTAGCCAGTCTCCAGCTCTCAACCCAATAGAAAACCTTTGGATGGAGTGGACAGTCAGTGTTGCCCAGCGACAGCCCCAAAACATCACTGCTCTAGAGGAGATTATGCATGGAGGAATGGGCCAAAATACCAGCAACAGTGTGTGAAAACCTTCTGAAGACTTACAGAAAATGTTTGACCTCTGTTATTGCCAACAAATGGTATATAACAAAGTATTGAGATTAACTTTTGTTATTGACCAAATACTTATTTTCCACCATAATTTGCAAATAAATTCTTTAAAAAAAAATCAGACAGTGATTTTATGGATTTTTTTTCTCATTACCGTATTTTCCGGCATATAAGACTACCCCCAACTTTTGTAGTTAAAATATAGTTTGGGATATACTCACCATATAAGACTACCCCTCTACTGCGATACGGTACCTTACCATTGTTCCCCCCACATTAGGTTGGCAGTAAAGTTTCCCCCACATTAGGTTGTCAGTGTAGTTCCCCCACATAAGGTTGGTAGTATAGTTTCCCCCACAATAGGTTGTAGTTCCCCCACATTAGGTAGGCAGTATAGTTTCCCCCACATAAGGTTGTAGTTCCCCCACATTAGTTAGGCAGTATAGTTTCCCCCACATTAGGTTGTAGTTCCCCCACATTAGGTAGGCAGTATAGTTTCCCCCACATTAGGTAGGCAGTATAGTTCCCCACATTAGATTGTAGTTCCCCCACATTAGGTTGGCAATATAGTTCCCCCACATTAGGTTGGCAGTGGACCCCACAGACATACAGCCTTCAGCCATATACATTGTATGGCTGGAGGCTGTATGTCTATGTATTGCCCCACTTCAGTGCTCCGACCATAGTCGTTTTAGCGAAGATGACGTGCTGGTAACTTACCATGCCCGTGCGTCTTCGCTGCTCTGCTTTGCTGTTGCTATGGGCCCCTGTGCTTTTAAAGTTAAACCGGTGCCACACAAAGGTAACCGGGACATCCTTGTGTTCCGAAAAGATCTTTTGGGACACAGGGATGTCCTTAATAGTGATGGGAGAAATTAATCTCGGCCGGAACGCCCGCGGTATGGATAATGGATAATAAGCTGGCGTATAAGACGACCCCCGACTTTTCAGAACATTTTACAGGGTTATAAAGTCATCTTATACGCCGGAAAATACGTTATGTCTCTCATAGTTGAGGTATATCTATGATGAAAATTACAGGCCTCATCTTTTTAAGTGGGAGAACTTGCACAATTGGTGGCTGAGTAAATACTTTTTTGCCCCACTGTATATGAATTTATACTATTATACTGACCCCATATATGAATTTATTCTATATACTGACTCCATAAAAGATTTACCCTACCTTAAATAATACTGTAATTGAAAATCCCCACACAACGACTGGATAACACCGCCATAACGGGGCTGAACAATACCAACTTACCAAGAGTGGATAACACCGCCACATCATGACTGAACAATACCACCATACAAGTCATCATTCTGCATAAGGGTACATTGACATTTTACTCAGTGTTTTGCTGCCGATTTTCATACCCATTGAAGTCTAAAGTGGTTAAACCAGCAAAGGGCAGTGAAATATGCAGCAAAATATATGCTATATGTTTCCACAATCATACTGTGTTTCCTGCGGTGAGTGTGAATGGGGAGGTGCTCTCTGCGGCAAATTTACAGCAGCAGAATTTTCCCTATGGAAAAAAGTCCACCACAGACCTCATTGTAGTCAATAGGGTCTGTGGCGCATTTTACACAGAGGAAATTCTGCTGTCGACAATCTGCTGTGGAGATCTCGCCCTCATTCACACTCACAGCGGGAACGCAGCCTAAGGGAGAGTTCACACTGTAGTTTCTGCTGCAGATTTTGCTACCTATTGCAGTCAAAAGGCAGAAAAATCTGCAGCATAAATAAGGACGTGTGAACTGACCATAAGGCCGAGCCTCATACTTAATGGCACAGGGTGGATCTGTTGGGGGGGATTGAAATGGTACAGGGGGATCAGAAGGGGATGAAAATGGCACGGGGGGAATCATAGGGGGGCAGCATGTGATCGGAGGGTGGATTGAAATGGCACAGGATGAATCAGATGGGGGGACTGAAATAGTACAAGGGGGGCGCGATCAGAGGGGGGGGGGGGTTTGTGTTGAAATTACATAGGGCGGTTGTGCTATTTCATATAATGGTGAGCTGCGGCTTGTGCTGCTGCGCCGTACGGTATTTTTCAGACAAAGTTACCAGCAGGGACATTGAAATACAGGGGGTGGTCAAGAGGGTATCAAGGGGGGAGGGAGGATGTGGCACAGGGGGTGATGGGGAAGAATCAAGTGGTACAGGGTGGGGGATCAAAGGGGTAATGTGGCACAGGGGCGATTTTAAGATGGGAAGGAAAAGTGACACTAGGGGGATCATGGGGGGGGGGGGGGAATGGCACAAGGGGGTAGCAGCCACATTTGTCATACTGGTATCCGGTTGTGCGTCGTAGGTTATTCAAGAAGAGGAAAAAAAAAAGAAATTTCACTTGGCAAGAACAGTGTTTATTTATATATATATATACATTAATAGAAAAAAAAAAACTTTGTTCAACCAATTAGGATTTTCTTTTTCTTAAAATAAAAAAGTTAACATAAAAACAAATGCAAAAAGTTTATGAAAATGAAATATACACAAAATACAAACTTTTTTTTTTTCAGTATAAAAACAGCCATAAGGGGAAAAAAAACGCACACAGGGTGTTAAACAAGAAAATGAACGGTAAGAAGGCCAATATACAAAAGCTGAAATATAATACAGTATAGTATCAAAGCTCATACATATACATCCGCACTGTGCAAACAGGTTCTGAAGTAGTTAAGTTCATGTTGAATTTTACTCAAACATTTTTGTTAAAATAAAAATAATTAATATAAAAATGCATAGTATAGAATGTGTGTGCTCAGGGCACCGGGAATGTGAAGTTTTACATGTTACAATTTAAAAGGACAGACAACCCCAGAAGTAATCTAGAACAGATTTGTTAACTAAGGACTCGCAGGACTAATCGAATCCCTAGCAACTCTATCGGCTTGGAAATTCTGTCGTGTGAACATGACCTTATCCTGAAAGCCCCAGGAATAATCTAAAACAGACTAGTTGCTAGGGACTCGTAGCCTGACAACCCCAGGAGTAAAACAGATTGGTTGCTAGGGACTCGTTGCCTGACAACATCAGGAGTAAAACAGATTGGTTGCTAGGGACTCATTGCCTGGCAACCCCAGGAGTAAAACAGATTGGTTGCTAGGGACTCGTTGCCTGACAACATCAGGAGTAAAACAGATTGGTTGCTAGGGACTCGTAGCCTGACAACATCAGGAGTAAAACAGATATGTTGCTAGGGACTCGTAGCCTGACAACATCAGGAGTAAAACAGATTGGTTGCTAGGGACTCGTTGCTTGGCAACCCCAGGAGTAAAACAGACTAGTTGCTAGGGACTCGTAGCCTGACAACCCCAGGAGTAAAACAGATTGGTTAATAGGGACTCGTTGCCTGGCAACCTCAGGAGTAAAACAGATTGGTTGCTAGGAACTCGTTACCTGACAACCTCAGGAGTAAAAAACAGATTGGTTGCTAGGGACTCCATGCCTGACAACCCAAGGAATAAAACAGATTGGTTGCTAGGGACTCATTGCCTGACAACCCCGGGAGTAAAACTGATTGGTTGTTAGGGACTCGTAGCTTGACAACCCGAGGAGTGACAGTAGCGGCTGTCAAGCATGTGTGTTGTCTCTCCATTCACTCCAATACTATTCTCACTTTCTCCATCAGTCCCACAGAGCAAGAATAAAGAAGTGTGCAGCGACCACCACTACATTCCTCTAGGGCAGTGTATCTGATTGGCTGTCCAGGCATGCTGGGAGTTGTAGTTTTGCAACGGCTGGAGGCATACTGGTTGGGAAACACTGATCTAGGGGGCAAAAAATCTGTGTTCTCTAAATCTGTGCTTGTCCTAGGGGCCGAACTCCCACCAATCAGATACCTACTATCATCTATTCAGTGAATTTATATTCTTGGAATAACCCTTTTAAATATTCTACATATGGGAAAAAATGAATAATTTGTTTTATATATATACAGTTCTGCATATAAATACTTCATCTTTGTCCCAGAGGTACTAAACAGTATTAAAAGGAGATCTCTACTTGTTTGACTTGCGGCAGAGAACAGAACAGAGCCACCTAGTGGACATTTTTTCAATCACATTAAAAACATATAAATGTTGAGAATTTAGTGACAGATACTCTTTAAAGGGGTATTCCAGGAAAAAAAAACTTTTTTTATATATCAACTGGCTCCAGAAAGTTAAACAGATTTGTAAATTACTTCTATAAAAAAAAAATCTTAATCCTTTCAGTACTTATGAGCTGATGAAGTTGAGTTGTTCTTTTCTGTCTAAGTGCTCTCTGAGGACACGTGTCTCGGGAACCGCCCAGTTTAGAAACAAATCCACATAGCAAATCTCCTCGACTCTGTGCAGTTCCCGAGACAAGAAGATGTCAGCAGAGAGCACTGTTGCCAGACAGAAAACAACAACTCAACTTCAGCAGCTGATAATTATTGAAAGGATTAAGATTTTTTAATAGAAGTAATTTACAAATCTGGAGCAAAGTAGAAGAGTAGTCAGCTCACCCGGCCACCGCACGGCAATAAATCCTCCAAGGATACGAAGAAAGTAGGTAGATGCCAGCGATTAAGAAACTTCCCCTTTATTAGGACCACGTAAAATCATCGACATGGAGAGACTTCAATAAGACAAACATTTAAAATTCCAGGAATCCACGCCAAGCATGACGCATTTCAGGTCATGTGACCTTTCATCAGATGCATGCATCTAATGAGAGGTCACATGATCTGAAACGCGTCATGCTTGGCGCTGATTCCTGGAATTTTAAATGTTTGTCTTATTGAAGTCTCTCCATGTCGATGATTTTACGTGGTCCTAATAAAGGGGAAGTTTCTTAATCGCTGGCATCTACCTACTTTCTTCGTAATTTACAAATCTGTAACTTTCTGGAGCCAGTTGATATATAAAAAATTGTTTTTCCCTGGAATACCCCTTTAAGGGTGCATTCACACATATTTGACACGCAGGATTTGAAGCTGTGTTCAGTCATTTAGTTTGCATATTTTGTGCAGCTGGGTTTTGCTTCCCATTAATTTTAAAGGGTAGCAACATCAGATGTGGAAAATATGCAGCAGAACATGGATGTGTAAACAGACCCTAAGGGTACGTTTACATGGATGAATCCGCAGGGTATTTTACGGTTTGGATCCGCCAACAATGGACCCTACAGTGTTGCCTCCATCTGGGCCTGATGCAGCGATCCGCCACTACAAGCAGACACACTGCAATGTGCGAGTCGCCGCGCTCATGCACAGTGTGCTCGCACACGTAGCGGCTGCTCCCCCCCCCAGCTAGGCCGAGAGCAGCCGTGATGTGCGAGAGTATACTGCGCATGCGTGCGGTGACTCGAAGCGGTGGATTGCTGCTGCTCCATCGTCGGCGGATCCGCATCGTAAAATACACTGCGGATCCGTCCATGTGAACGTACCCTAAAGGGGATATTCAGGATACGGAAAACCATAGCTACTTTCTTCAAAAAACAGCACCACACCTGTCCTCAGGTTGTGTGCGGTATTACAACTCGGCTCCATTCACTTCAGTGGAACTGAGCCGCAATACTACACACAACCTGAGGGCAAGAATGGTGCTGTTTCGGGGAGAAAATGTTTTCTAATCCCGTATAATCCTTTTAACATAAACAAGGGCAAATAAACAGGTAAATTTTGCAGTTGAGAAATATATTAATATCACACTTGAGATTTACAAAAATTAACAAACATAATTAAAAACGGAGAAGTTACCACCAACGACTAAAAAAAAAAAAAGCTGCTGCTCCTATTGTCAAAAATGACGTCTGTACTCTGGTTACCATGGGTAACACTTTTTGCATTTCTCTTCATAAATCTCCCAGAACAGTGCGGTAATTTTAGGGGATATAGATTCTCATGTATCAAAAGAACAAGCGGCCGTACCGACCTATCAGGGTTCAGCTTTTATTTTTCCTGTGCAGTTTAGAAAAGTGAAGCTGTGCTCTGATTGATGACTCTGGGTCACATGATCACTTATTCTGGCGGCTTGATGCATGAGGCTCTTTGGTCTCTATAATGGTCTGATATAAATTGGGTAAGGTGCATTTTTTTTTTCAGGTATACTATCTATACAGCAGGATATAGACAAGAGTATATATTACTTAAAAATAAAAAATAAAAACACAAAAATAAAAACACAAAAATTAAAAAAAATTAAAAATAAACACAAAAATAAACAACAATAAACACAACAATAAACACAACAATAAACACAACAATAAACACAACAATAAACACAAAAACAAACAACACAAAAACAAACAACACAAAAACAAACAACACAAAAACAAACAACACAAAAACAAACAACACAAAAACAAACAACACAAAAACAAAAAACACAAAAACAAAAAACACAAAAACAAAAAACACAAAAATAAAAAACACCAAAAATAAAAAACAACACAAAAATAAAAAACCAACACAAAAAAACAACAACACAAAAATAAAAAACCAACACAAAAATAAAACACAAAAATAAAAAAAAACACAAAAATAATGGTAAGCACGGCAGGTGTCTATGCATATACACTAGTGCGTTATATTTATATTACACAAGAAGCAATTGTTACTGTTTTTATTGCTTTCGTACAGACGCAGAGCGCCGTTCCAGGATCGAATATTCAGTCCGATTAAAAAAAAAAAAATACTCAGAACCACAAAACATCTTATATCATAAAATGTGGTTCAATAATCTGTTCAACTTTTTACATAAATTAAGAGAAATAAATTAACTTATAAAAAAACAAAAACAACAATGGCCGTATCTTCTGCAGAACAGAGCTTTTTAAATACAAACAAAATCGTCCTAGTTACAATATTAAATGAGTCGGGAACTTTCAAGGAACTGGATGAAAACTTGGTAGACGAATTTGTACTGAGCGATCGTCTGAATCATGAACATCCTCTGTTCCCGCAGAAGTTTCAACATTGTTGGGATCTCAATTTTCTAGAAAGAAAAAAATTATTAAAATTTGAAGATGCAACAAATTTTTATACAGTTTAATATGTGATTCAGAATGTTTTTTTTTATTAAAATGTAAATAACAAAAACTAAAAATGTATTGTATATATACAGTACATATTTTAACACAAACATAAACATACTGACACACGTGCACTTTATATTATATATATATATATACACACACACACACACACTGTAGATTCACACAGACCTACACACTATTATACATTCCTACAAACATACACACACATATACATACACTGACCCAAACATACACACTGTGACACAAACATATACACACTGTGACACAAACATATACACACTGTGACACAAACATATACATACACTGACCCAAACATATACACACTGTGACACACACATACATACATACATACACTGACCCAAACATATACACACTGTGACACACACATACATACATACACTGACCCAAACATATACACACTGTGACACACACATACATACACTGACCCAAACATATACACACTGTGACACACACATACACTGACACAAACATATACACACTGTGACACACATACATACACTGACACAAAACATATACACACTGACACACATACACTGACAAACACACACTGTGACACACATATACATAGACTGACACAAACATATACACACTGTGACACACATATACATACACTGACCCAAACATATACACACTGTGACATACATACACTGACAAACACACACTGTGACACACATATACATACACTGACACAAACATATGCACACTGTGACACACACACATACATACACTGACCCAAACAAATACACACTGTGACACACACATACATACACTGACCCAAACATATACACACTGTGACACACATATACATACACTGACCCAAACATATACACACTGTGACACACACATATATATATATATATATATATATATATATACACTCACCCAAACATATACACACTGTGACACACACATATATATATACACTGACCCAAACATATACGTATATGTATGTGACATACTTACACTGACAAACACACACTGTGACACACATATACATACACTGACACAAACATATGCACACTGTGACACACACACATACATACACTGACCCAAACAAATACACACTGTGACACACACATACATACACTGACCCAAACATATACACATTGTGACACACATATACATACACTGACCCAAACATATACACACTGTGACACACACATATATATATATATATATACACTCACCCAAACATATACACACTGTGACACACACATATATACACTGACCCAAACATATACACACTGTGACACACACATACATACATACACTGACCCAAACATATACACACTGTGACACACACATACATACACTGACCCAAACATATGCACACTGTGACACACACACATACATACACTGACCAAACATATACACACTGTGACACACACACATACATACACTGACCAAACATATACACACTGTGACACACACACATACATACACTGACCAAACATATACACACTGTGACACACACACATACATACATACACTGACCAAAACATATTCACACTGGCCCAGATTTATCAAACTGTGTGAGAGAAAAAGTGGAGGGATTTCCTCACAACAACCAATCACAGCTCAGCTAACAAACTGTGGTAAAGTGAAAGCTGAGCTGTGATTGGTTGCTGTGGAAAAATCACTACATTTTTTACCCTCAAACAGTTTGATAAATCTTGGTCACTTTGACACATCTATACAATACATACAGTGTGTATATGTTTGGGTCAGTGTATGTATGTGTGTGTCACAGTGTGTATATGTTTTGGTCAGTGTATGTATGTGTGTGTCACAGTGTGTATGTTTGGATCAGTGTATGTATGTGTGTCACAGTGTGTATATGTTTGTGTCAGTGTATGTATGTGTGTGTCACAGAGTGTATATGTTTGGGTCAGTGTATGTATGTGTGTGTCACAGAGTGTATATGTTTGGGTCAGTGTATGTATGTGTGTCACAGTGTGTATATGGTTGTGTCAGTGTATGTATGTGTGTGTCAGTGTGTATATATTTGTGTCAGTGTATGTATATGTGTGTCACAGTGTGTATATGTTTGGGTCAGTGTATGTATATGTGTGTCACAGTGTGTATATGTTTGTGTCAGTGTATGTATGTGTGTGGCACAGTGTGTATATGTTTGGGTCAGTGTATGTATAGATGTGTCACAGTGTGTATATGTATAGGTTTTGGTCAGTGTATGTATGTGTGTGTCACAGTGTGTATATGTTTGTGTCAGTGTATGTATGTGTGTGTCACAGTGTGTATATGTTTGTGTCAGTGTATGTATGTGTGTGTCACAGTGTGTATATGTTTGTGTCAGTGTATGCATGTATGTGTCACAGTGTGTATATGTTTGGGTCAGTGTATATATGTGTGTGTCACAGTGTGTATATGTTTGTGTCAGTGTATGTATGTATGTGTGTCACAGTGTGTATATGTTTGGGTCAGTGTATGTATATGTGTGTCACAGTGTGTATATGTTTGGGTCAGTGTATGTATGTGTGTCACAGTGTGTATATGGTTGTGTCAGTGTATGTATGTGTGTGTCAGTGTGTATATATTTGTGTCAGTGTATGTATATGTGTGTCACAGTGTGTATATGTTTGGGTCAGTGTATGTATATGTGTGTCACAGTGTGTATATGTTTGGGTCAGTGTATGTATGTGTGTGTCACAGTGTGTATATGTTTGTGTCAGTGTATGTATATGTGTGTCACAGTGTGTATATGTTTGGGTCAGTATGTATGTGTGTCACAGTGTGTATATGTTTGGGTCAGTGTATATATGTGTGTTACAGTGTGTATATATTTGTGTCAGTGTATGTATGTATGTGTGTCACAGTGTGTATATGTTTGGGTCAGTGTATGTATATGTGTGTCACAGTGTGTATATGTTTGTGTCAGTGTATGTATGTGTGTCACAGTGTGTATATGTTTGGGTCAGTGTATGTATATGTGTGTCACAGTGTGTATATGTTTGTGTCAGTGTATGTGTGTGTGTGTGTGTGTGTGTGTCACAGTGTGTATATATTTGGGTCAGTGTATGTATATGTGGGTCACAGTGTGTATATGTATGTGTGTGTCACAGTGTGTATATGTTTGGGTCAGTGTATGTATGTGTGTGTCACAGAGTGTATATGTTTGGGTCAGTGTATGTATGTATGTGTGTCACAGTGTGTATATGTTTGGGTCAGTGTATGTATGTGTGTGTCACAGTGTGTATATATTTGGGTCAGTGTATGTATGTGTGTGTCACAGTGTGTATATGTTTGGGTCAGTGTATGTATGTGTGTGTCACAGTGTGTATATGTTTGGGTCAGTGTATATATGTGTGTGTCACAGTGTGTATATGTTTGTGTCAGTGTATGTATGTGTGTCACAGTGTGTATATGTTTGGATCAGTGTATGTATGTATGTGTGTCACAATGTGTATATGTTTGGGTCAGTGTATGTATGTGTGTGTCACAGTGTGTATATGTTTGGGTCAGTGTATGTATCACAGAGTGTATATGTTTGGGTCAGTGTATGTATATGTGTGTCACAGTGTGTATATGTTTGGGTCAGTGTATGTATGTGTGTGTCACAGTGTGTATATGTTTGTGTCAGTGTATGTATGTTTCATATTGTGTATATGTTTGGGTCAGTGTATGTATCTGTGTGTCACAGTGTGTATATGTTTGGGTCAGTGTATGTATCTGTGTGTCACAGTGTGTATATGTTTGGGTCAGTGTATGTATGTGTGTGTCACAGTGTGTATATGTTTGGGTCAGTGTATGTATGTGTGTGTCACAGTGTGTATATGTTTGGGTCAGTGTAAGTATATGTGTGTCACAGTGTGTATATGTTTGGGTCAGTGTATGTATGTGTGTGTCACAGTGTGTATATGTTTGGGTCAGTGTATGTATCACAGTGTGTATATGGTTGTGTCAGTGTATGTATGCGTGTGTCACAGTGTGTATATATTTGTGTCAGTGTATGTATATGTGTGTCACAGTGTGTATATGGTTGTGTCAGTGTATGTATGTATGTATGTGTGTCACAGTGTGTATATGTTTGGGTCAGTGTATGTATGTGTGTGTCACAGTGTGTATATGTTTGGGTCAGTGTATGTATGTGTGTGTCACAGTGTATATGTTTGGGTCAGTTTATGTATGTATGTGTGTCACAGTGTGTATATGTTTGGGTCAGTGTATGTATGTGTGTGTCACAGTGTGTATATGTTTGTGTCAGTGTATGTATGTTTCATATTGTGTATATGTTTGCGTTAGTGTATGTATCGGTGTGTCACAGTGTGTATATGTTTGGGTCAGTGTATGTATCTGTGTGTCACAGTGTGTATATGTTTGGGTCAGTGTATGTATGTGTGTGTCACAGTGTGTATATGTTTGTGTCAGTGTATGTATGTTTCATATTGTGTATATGTTTGGGTCAGTGTATGTATCTGTGTGTCACAGTGTGTATATGTTTGGGTCAGTGTATGTATCTGTGTGTCACAGTGTGTATATGTTTGGGTCAGTGTATGTATGTGTGTGTCACAGTGTGTATATGTTTGGGTCAGTGTATGTATGTGTGTGTCACAGTGTGTATATGTTTGTGTCAGTGTATGTATGTTTCATATTGTGTATATGTTTGTGTTAGTGTATGTATCTGTATGTCACAGTGTGTATATGTTTGGGTCAGTGTATGTATCTGTGTGTCACAGTGTGTATATGTTTGGGTCAGTGTATGTATGTGTGTGTCACAGTGTGTATATGTTTGGGTCAGTGTATGTATGTGTGTGTCACAGTGTGTATATGTTTGGGTCAGTGTATGTATATGTGTGTCACAGTGTGTATATGTTTGGGTCAGTGTATGTATGTGTGTGTAATAGTGTGTATAAGTTTGTTTCAGTGTATGTATGTGTCATATTGTGTATATGTTTGTGTTAGTGTATGTATGTGTGTGTCACAGTGTGTATATGTTTGTGTCAGTGTATGTATATGTGTGTCACAGTGTGTGTATGTTTGTGTCAGTGTATGTATGTATGTGTGTGTGTGTGTGTGTGTCACAGTGAGTATATAGTTACATAGTTACATAGTTAGTACGGTCGAAAAAAGACATATGTCCATCAAGTTCAACCAGGGAATTAAGGGGTAGGGGTGTGGCGGGATATTGGGGAAGGGATGAGATTTTATATTTCTTCATAAGCATTAATGTTATTTTGTTATATGTTTGTGTCAGTGTATGTATGTGTGTGTCACAGTGTGTATATGTTTGTGTCAGTGTATGTATATGTGTGTCACAGTGTGTATATGTTTGTGTCAGTGTATGTATGTGTGTGTCACAGTGTGTATATGTTTGTGTCAGTGTATGTATGTATATGTGTGTGTCAGTGTGTATATGTTTGTGTCAGTGTATGTATGTGTGTCACAGTGTGTATATGTTTGTGTCAGTGTATGTATGTATATGTGTCACAGTGTGTATATGTTTGTGTCAGTGTATGTATGTGTCATATTGTGTATATGATTGTATTAGTGTATGTATCTGTGTGTCACAGTGTGTATATATTTGGGTCAGTGTATGTATAGGTGTGTCACAGTGTGTATATGTTTGGGTCAGTGTATGTATGTGTGTGTCACAGTGTGTATATGTTTGGGTCAGTGTATGTATGTGTGTGTCACAGTGTGTATATGTTTGGGTCAGTGTATGTATGTGTGTGTGTAATAGTGTGTATAAGTTTGTTTCAGTGTATGTATGTGTCATATTGTGTATATGTTTGTGTTAGTGTATGTATGTGTGTGTCACAGTGTGTATATGTTTGTGTCAGTGTATGTATATGTGTGTCACAGTGTGTGTATGTTTGTGTCAGTGTATGTATGTATGTGTGTGTGTGTGTGTGTGTGTGTCACAGTGAGTATATAGTTACATAGTTACATAGTTAGTACGGTCGAAAAAAGACATATGTCCATCAAGTTCAACCAGGGAATTAAGGGGTAGGGGTGTGGCGGGATATTGGGGAAGGGATGAGATTTTATATTTCTTCATAAGCATTAATGTTATTTTGTTATATGTTTGTGTCAGTGTATGTATGTGTGTGTCACAGTGTGTATATGTTTGTGTCAGTGTATGTATATGTGTGTCACAGTGTGTATATGTTTGTGTCAGTGTATGTATGTGTGTGTCACAGTGTGTATATGTTTGTGTCAGTGTATGTATGTATATGTGTGTGTCACAGTGTGTATATGTTTGTGTCAGTGTATGTATGTGTGTCACAGTGTGTATATGTTTGTGTCAGTGTATGTATGTATATGTGTCACAGTGTGTATATGTTTGTGTCAGTGTATGTATGTGTCATATTGTGTATATGATTGTATTAGTGTATGTATCTGTGTGTCACAGTGTGTATATGTTTGTGTCAGTGTATGTATGTGTGTCACAGTGTGTATATGTTTGGATCAGTGTATGTATGCATGTGTGTCACAGTGTGTATATGTTTGTGTCATTGTATGTATGTGTGTCACAGTGTGTATATGTTTGGGTCAGTGTATGTATAGGTGTGTCACAGTGTGTATATGTTTGGGTCAGTGTATGTATGTGTGTGTCACAGTGTGTATATGTTTGGGTCAGTGTATGTATGTGTGTGTCACAGTGTGTATATGTTTGGGTCAGTGTATGTATGTGTCATATTGTGTATATGTTTGTGTTAGTGTATGTATGTGTGTGTCACAGTGTGTATATGTTTGGGTCAGTGTATGTGTGTGTGTCACAGTGTGTATATGTTTGGGTCAGTGTATGTATGTGTGTGTCACAGTGTGTATATGTTTGGGTCAGTATGTATGTGTGTGTCACAGTGTGTATATGTTTGGGTCAGTGTATGTATGTGTGTGTCACAGTGTGTATATGTTTGTGTCAGTGTATGTATATATGTGTGTTACAGTGTGTATATGTTTGTGTCAGTGTATGTATGTATGTGTGTCACAGTGTGTATATGTTTGGGTCAGTGTATGTATATGTGTGTCACAGTGTGTATATGTTTGTGTCAGTGTATGTATGTGTGTCACAGTGTGTATATGTTTGGGTCAGTGTATGTATATGTGTGTCACAGTGTGTATATGTTTGTGTCAGTGTATGTGTGTGTGTCACAGTGTGTATATATTTGGGTCAGTGTATGTATATGTGGGTCACAGTGTGTATATGTATGTGTGTGTCACAGTGTGTATATGTTTGGGTCAGTGTATGTATGTGTGTGTCACAGAGTGTATATGTTTGGGTCAGTGTATGTATGTATGTATGTGTGTCACAGTGTGTATATGTTTGGGTCAGTGTATGTATGTGTGTGTCACAGTGTGTATATGGTTGTGTCAGTGTATGTATGTATGTGTGTCACAGTGTGTATATGTTTGGGTCAGTGTATGTATGTGTGTTTCATATTGTGTATATGTTTGGGTCAGTGTATGTATGTATGTATGTATGTGTGTCACAGTGTGTATATGTTTGTGTTAGTGTATGTATGTGTGTGTCACAGTGTGTATATGTTTGGGTCAGTGTATGTATCTGTGTGTCACAGTGTGTATATGTTTGGGTCAGTGTATGTATATGTGTGTCACAGTGTGTATATGTTTGTGTCAGTGTATGTATGTGTGTGTGTGTCACAGTGTGTATATGTTTGTGTCAGTGTATGTATGTGTGTGTCACAGTGTGTATATGTTTGTGTCAGTGTATGTATGTGTGTGGCACAGTGTGTATATGTTTAGGTCAGTGTATGTATGTGTGTGTCACAGTGTGTATATGTTTGGGTCAGTGTATATATGTGTGTGTCACAGTGTGTATATGTTTGTGTCAGTGTATGTATGTGTGTCACAGTGTGTATATGTTTGGATCAGTGTATGTATGCATGTGTGTCACAGTGTGTATATGTTTGTGTCATTGTATGTATGTGTGTCACAGTGTGTATATGTTTGGGTCAGTGTATGTATGTGTGTGTCACAGTGTGTATATATTTGGGTCAGTGTATGTATGTGTGTGTCACAGTGTGTATATGTTTGGGTCAGTGTATGTATGTGTGTGTCACAGTGTGTATATGTTTGGGTCAGTGTATATATGTGTGTGTCACAGTGTGTATATGTTTGTGTCAGTGTATGTATGTGTGTCACAGTGTGTATATGTTTGGATCAGTGTATGTATGTATGTGTGTCACAGTGTGTATATGTTTGTGTCAGTGTATGTATGTATGTGTGTCACAATGTGTATATGTTTGGGTCAGTGTATGTATGTGTGTCACAGTGTGTATATGTTTGTGTCAGTGTATGTATGTATGTGTGTCACAATGTGTATATGTTTGGGTCAGTGTATGTGTGAGTGTCACAGTGTGTATATGTTTGGGTCAGTGTATGTATCACAGAGTGTATATGTTTGGGTCAGTGTATGTATATGTGTGTCACAGTGTGTATATGTTTGGGTCAGTGTATGTATCACAGTGTGTATATGGTTGTGTCAGTGTATGTATGCGTGTGTCACAGTGTGTATATATTTGTGTCAGTGTATGTATATGTGTGTCACAGTGTGTATATGGTTGTGTCAGTGTATGTATGTATGTGTGTCACAGTGTGTATATGTTTGGGTCAGTGTATGTATGTGTGTGTCACAGTGTATATGTTTGGGTCAGTTTATGTATGTATGTGTGTCACAGTGTGTATATGTTTGGGTCGGTGTATGTATGTGTGTGTCACAGTGTGTATATGTTTGTGTCAGTGTATGTATGTTTCATATTGTGTATATGTTTGCGTTAGTGTATGTATCTGTGTGTCACAGTGTGTATATGTTTGGGTCAGTGTATGTATCTGTGTGTCACAGTGTGTATATGTTTGGGTCAGTGTATGTATCTGTGTGTCACAGTGTGTATATGTTTGGGTCAGTGTATGTATCTGTGTGTCACAGTGTGTATATGTTTGGGTCAGTGTATGTATGTGTGTGTCACAGTGTGTATATGTTTGGGTCAGTGTATGTATCTGTGTGTCACAGTGTGTATATGTTTGGGTCAGTGTATGTATCTGTGTGTCACAGTGTGTATATGTTTGGGTCAGTGTATGTATATGTGTGTCACAGTGTGTATATGTTTGGGTCAGTGTATGTATGTGTGTGTCACAGTGTGTATATGTTTGTGTCAGTGTATGTATGTTTCATATTGTGTATATGTTTGTGTTAGTGTATGTATCTGTATGTCACAGTGTGTATATGTTTGGGTCAGTGTATGTATCTGTGTGTCACAGTGTGTATATGTTTGGGTCAGTGTATGTATGTGTGTGTCACAGTGTGTATATGTTTGGGTCAGTGTATGTATGTGTGTGTCACAGTGTGTATATGTTTGGGTCAGTGTATGTATATGTGTGTCACAGTGTGTATATGTTTGGGTCAGTGTATGTATGTGTGTGTGTAATAGTGTGTATAAGTTTGTTTCAGTGTATGTATGTGTCATATTGTGTATATGTTTGTGTTAGTGTATGTATGTGTGTGTCACAGTGTGTATATGTTTGTGTCAGTGTATGTATATGTGTGTCACAGTGTGTGTATGTTTGTGTCAGTGTATGTATGTATGTGTGTGTGTGTGTCACAGTGAGTATATAGTTACATAGTTACATAGTTAGTACGGTCGAAAAAAGACATATGTCCATCAAGTTCAACCAGGGAATTAAGGGGTAGGGGTGTGGCGGGATATTGGGGAAGGGATGGGATTTTATATTTCTTCATAAGCATTAATGTTATTTTGTTATATGTTTGTGTCAGTGTATGTATGTGTGTGTCACAGTGTGTATATGTTTGTGTCAGTGTATGTATATGTGTGTCACAGTGTGTATATGTTTGTGTCAGTGTATGTATGTGTGTGTCACAGTGTGTATATGTTTGTGTCAGTGTATGTATGTATGTGTGTCACAGTGTGTATATGTTTGTGTCAGTGTATGTATGTATGTGTGTCACAGTGTGTATATGTTTGTGTCAGTGTATGTATGTGTGTGTCACAGTGTGTATATGTTTGTGTCAGTGTATGTATGTGTCATATTGTGTATATGATTGTATTAGTGTATGTATCTGTGTGTCACAGTGTGTATATATTTGGGTCAGTGTATGTATAGGTGTGTCACAGTGTGTATATGTTTGGGTCAGTGTATGTATGTGTGTGTCACAGTGTGTATATGTTTGGGTCAGTGTATGTATGTGTGTGTCACAGTGTGTATATGTTTGGGTCAGTGTATGTATGTGTCATATTGTGTATATGTTTGTGTTAGTGTATGTATGTGTGTGTCACAGTGTGTATATGTTTGGGTCAGTGTATGTATATGTGTGTCACAGTGTGTATATGTTTGGGTCAGTGTATGTATGTATGTGTGTGTCACAGTGTGTATATGTTTGGGTCAGTGTATGTATGTGTGTGTCATATTGTGTATATGTTTGTGTTAGTGTATGTATGTGTGTGTCACAGTGTGTATATGTTTGGGTCAATGTATGTATATGTGTGTCACAGTGTGTATATGTTTGGGTCAGTGTATGTATGTGTGTGTCATATTGTGTATATGTTTGTGTTAGTGTATGTATGTGTGTGTCACAGTGTGTATATGTTTGGGTCAGTGTATGTATATGTGTGTCACAGTGTGTATATGTTTGTGTCAGTGTATGTATGTGTCATATTGTGTATATGTTTGTGTTAGTGTATGTATGTGTGTGTCACAGTGTGTATATGTTTGGGTCAGTGTATGTATATGTGTGTCACAGTGTGTATATATGTGTGTGTCACAGTGTGTATATGTTTGTGTCAGTGTATGTATGTATGTGTGTCACAGTGTGTATATGTTTGTGTCAGTGTATGTATGTATGTGCCATATTGTGTATATGTTTGTGTTAGTGTATGTATGTGTGTCACACTGACCCAAACATATACACACTGTGACACACACATACATACACTGACCCAAACATATACACACTGTGACACACATATACATACACTGACACAAACATATACACACTGTGACACACACATACATACACTGACCCAAACATATACACACTGTGACACACACATACATACACTGACCCAAACATATACACACTGTGACACACATATACATACACTGACCCAAACATATACACACTGTGACACACACATACATACACTGACACAAACATATACACACTGTGACACACACATACATACACTGACCCAAACATATACACACTGTGACACACATACATACACTGACCCAAACATATACACACTGTGACACACATACATACACTGACCCAAACATATACACAATATGACACATACATACACTGACACAAACATATACACACTGTGACACACATACATACACTGACCCAAACATATACACACTGTGACATACATGATATATCTAATTAGAGACTTTTATGACATATGATCTAAAAAATACTGTTTTATATAAATAATATAAAAATAAAAAATATATAAATAATAGATCTCTATCTATAAGGGACGCACCTCATTGTATTCCAAGCTGTGCAGCATCAGCTCAGTTAGAATGACCACGCCGGTCCTCCCCACACCAGCACCACAGTGAACCAAAACCGGAGGGTTGCGGTGGCTGCTGCTGTCCTGCATGCTGTGACGTCGCACCGACTGAATTTCCTCCAAGTACGCTGTAAAACACAACAATAAAATTCGTCATTCTCCCCTGACGATAAAACGAAAAAGCAAAACAAGCCGGGCTAGCTGAATTCTTACATAGGAACCCTTGGACTTCCTCAGGGCAGCCATGATCTGGCCAGTCAGTGAACTGCAGGTGCCACACCGTCCTCTCTTGACCAGACAGAAGATGTTTGATCTTTAAGCCGGTGGTTGCATAGCAACCAGAATCCGTACGGAAATTTGTTGTAACTTTGAATTTCCCGTAGGTGGCGGAGTTGTGTTTGGATCCCAGCTTGGGCCAGTAGCGGTGACCCTTGGCTCTTGATTCTTCCTGCGAAGTATAGAAATGTAGGTTAACAAAAATACGCTATAAATTTTTTAATCGTGCCTCCAGCTGTTGCAAATCTACACTTCCTTTTACTCCCTGCACTGAGGATGTTGACTCAAGGCACTAAATAAAGGATATAAACAGTACGACTACTTGTGTGTTTTATTATCATTTATTTATTCCTCCAGCTGTTGCAAAACTACAATCCCTTTACTCCATGCCCTGTGAATGTTTACTCAATATGCTGAATAAAGAAGGTGAACAGTACAACTACTTGTGTTTTTCATTAGCTTATGTCAGCGTTTCCCAACTGGTGTGCCTCAAGCTGTGCCAAACTACAACTCCCTTTTCTCCTTGCACTGTGGATGTTTACTCAATGTGCTCAATAATAGACATGAAAAGTGTAACTACTTGTGTGTTTTACTAGTTTAAGTCAGTGTTTCTTAACCAGTTGCAAAACTACAACTTCAGCTGTTGCAAAACTACAACTCTCTTTTCTCCCTGCCCTGTGGATGTTTACTCAACATGCTAAATAAAGGGCAAGAACAGTACAACTACTTGTGTGTTTTATTAGTTTAGGCCAGTGTTTCCCAACTGTTGTGCTTACAGCTGTTGCAAACCTACAACTATCTTTTCTCCCTGCCTTGTGGATGTTTACTCAATGCACTCAATAAAGGACATATACAGTACAACTACTTGTGTGTTTTATAAGTTTAAGCCAGTGTTTCCCAACCGATGTGGCTCCAGCTGTTAAACTACAACTCCATTTTCTCTCTGCCCTGTGGATGTTTACTCAATGTGATAAATAAAGGACAAAGGACATGAACAGTACAACTACTTGTGTATTTTATTAGTTTAGGTTAGGCTTTTCCAACTGGTGTGCCGCCAGCTTTTGCAAAACTGCCTTTGGCAGTCCGGGCATGCTGGGTGTTGTAGTTTTGCAACAATTGAAGGCATTCCAGTTGGGGGGAAAAAATTTTTAGAAAAACAATATGACCCCATTGTGGAACAAAGGAGTCCACAGGGGATCGATACTACAGATAGCTGCTGGTACGTAGAGCTCAGATCCCCGCTTGCGCCTATTTTCCTTGGCACGCCATGAAACGGCACGCCATGAATAGCAGCCATCTCCACTTTGATGGGAAGTGATAAGATTTCTGTAATGTGACACACGTCCACATGGCCAAAACATCATACCAGGCTTATATTATGAAGATACAATTGTTGCCTTTGGAAGATCCACAAAAGTATGCAGAGGGGATCGATCGAAACCTGCGAGGAGTAATACGTCAAGATAACACGAGCCTCCTATCACAGTGGTACAAATAAGAGGCCTAATGTGTGTGTGTGTGGGGGGGGGGGGGGGGGGGATTCTGAGAAATTGTAAATATAATAGTTAAGGGTCTATTCATACGTACAGGATCCTGCACAGATTTGATGCACTGGATTTGTAGCTGCAGATTTGAAGCTGTGTTCAGTCATTTAGTTTACACTGAAATCTGCAGCATAAAATCCTGCGCATGTAAAGCCTGTACATGTAAATACACCATAAAGGGGTACTCCGGTGGAAAACTATTATTATTATTTTTTTAATCAACTGGTGCCAGAAATCTTAAATCTTAATCCTTCCAGTACTTATGAGCTGCTTTATGCTCCACAGGAAGTACTTTTCTTTTTTAATTTCTTTTCTGTCTACCCACAGTGCTCTCTGTCCATGTAAGGAACTGCCCAGAGCAGGAGAGGTTTGCTACGGGGGATTTTCTCCTCCTCTGGACAGTTCCTGACATGGACAGAGGTGTCAGCAGAGAGCACTGTGGTCAGATAGAAAATAAATTCAAAAAGAAAAGAACTTCCTGTGGAGCATACAGCCCCCTAATAAGTACTGGAAGGATTAAGATTTTTAAATAGAAGTCATTTACAAATCTGTTTATCTTTCTGGCACCAGGGAGCAGTGCTGAGTTTGTCTGTGTCCCGGCTGCAGTCTGAGATTTAGGACTCCAGCAGGAGTCCGAAATCTATAAAAAATAAAATTAAAATAAAAAACGGTAGGAAGACCGCTAGTGGTCATCAAGTGGAAAATTAAATAGAAAAAGCATATATTTTTTAATAACATGCTATTGGAATGTTATTCTGCATACATTAATCTATAATATAATCAAAAGTTTTTTTTGGATGAAAGGTACCCTTTAAATAGGTCACAACCTGCAAATCTCAAAACTGGTAAGCATGGTCGGCAAACAGCACCCAAATTAGAAAATGTGACCTTTTTCCCAGCAATTATCTAGCATAGCAAGCAAATATTTCCCAGATACACTTCACTGGAGGGTGTAACCAAGCAATAAATTTAGATACAGAGGTATTATAAGGTTAACAGGCTCAGACTAGCCTCCTGGTAGTGTAACCAAGGATTTATGAAGTAGTCTGGGAACTATTGTGTAATGTGGGTTACGAACTCTACCCAGCGCCAAATAGGAGCTATAGGGTTATGGATGATTGATATACATACCTCGTCCGCCACCACCATGGCAATGACATTTATGCCCTGCTCCCATACCATCTGCCAGAAGTCTGGAAATGTGTGGGTCAAGGGGCCCTGGGTGGCTATATAATGCCATTCTTTGTCACCCACAACCACCTGAATAAGAGAGGGAGATAATAAAGATTATTAATGCCATTGCAACACGAATAAAATATTCAAATACTAGGAGCCACTTGGATAT